>NW_021269034.1:0-1701 GCF_002162155.2 Triticum dicoccoides
TATAAAGAAACTATTGTCAAATAGACGTTCTGATGCGTGCATACATACTGTAGGGTTTTGAATCATTGGTCGACAATGTTAACTAATCCAGTTCATTTGGGGTTTGCTTAATTCGAGATCGATGTATAGTCATGGAAGAAACGTAGGTGTTTAATCAGTGTGCCGTATATTATACAAGTATTCGACACCAGCAGCTACCATAAGTTTTCCATCCTTGTGCCAGGATCTACCAACAATAAGTGACCATATCATGTCCCTCAAAAAAACAAAAAATGACCACCTCATGTCACATGCCCTAAGATTACCTCCAAATGGTAGGTGCATATGTGTCACACTTGTATCTGGCTCGCTCAATATATATAACATTTTTTCCTCAGAAGTGTCCTATTTGTTTCGTCGGAACCATACATCTAGCTCACAATAAAGCCATCAGGCAATTCTATGCGTAGAGGAAAATGCAAGACATGGATCATAAATTTGTGGCGAGTCAGCGGTGACATAGGCTTCAGAGGCATCAGGAATTCCACACTATGCGCTAATACCAACGTTCCTGCAGTGTCTTAAGTACGGGCTGGTGCGGGGGTCAGTGACATAGTGAGCTGCGACCACCTTGCTAACTTTCGTCTTCACTCATCGTCAACCTGCACACATGCAACTCTGGTTGGCACCGGTGGAAGCACAGAAATACTATTTTGAGCTGCATAATCAATCCTATCACTCTCTGCTTTGTGTAGAAAAACCTGATCGGATGATGAATCTCGACTCGTCGGAGTTCGCAAAAGAGATAGAACGTTCCAGAAGATGGATGTATGATGGGGTCGACGCTTGACCCCAGTTCATCGTGGCTCTCTCTTTCTCTGTACACTCCTCTCTTTGGCACAAACCAAGGAAGAAAGGAAGAAGAAGAAGACACAAAACACGGTGGTGTTTTTTCGGTGCATCAATGCCCGCTGCGAGGACGGCGATTTTCCTCGAGCACGAACTCGATCACGGCAACAAACCGGCGCAACAACAAGCAGTACACAGGGGGCTTATTTTATACCCGACTCGCTAAGCAACTAACTCTTTTTTTTAAGAACGAAGGCTCAAGAAGAGCCTATCTTTGAATTAACAAAGCCATCAACCGGCCAGGAGTACAAGTGTGAGACCACCACACAACATCGGCGAAACGATACAAGGGGGCTGCAAGAACAGCTTACAACACTACACCTACAACCAGCAAACGAAAGATAACTAATGAAGAACTGCTAGTTGAGGAGAAGCCCACTACAGAAAGGCACCTAAAACGACAACAAGTGAAGCCTCGAGGATCAGCAACCGGCAGAGGATGAGTCGAACTCAGGGGCTGAAAACCAGGGGCTGGAGATGACCCAACACCTGCCTCCTCTAACATCGAAGGGGATCCCTTCCCCTCGCCTAGGCTCGAAGGCGCCGCACCGTTGAATGCAGAGACGCTCACCCGAGAGCTAAAGCAATGGTTGGTCTCGAGTCTGGGGCAGCCACGGAGCATGACCACAAGTCAGAGCACACACACATCGGCAACACCGCAGACACCGAAGGAGACCGATAGTAGAGGGTAAACCGCCGGAAGAGTCGCCGAAATGAAGGAGCTACCGAGCCTCAGAGACTCGACAGTCACCAGCCTCCCACCTGCAAGCTTCTGCACACAACCCAAAGCACCAATCTTCCCCAGGCGGCGCC
>NW_021269035.1:0-907 GCF_002162155.2 Triticum dicoccoides
TGGTTTTTGTCGATTCTCGCCTATTTCATGGACTATTACTCACCGTTTTGCGGTCACGAAGCGATTTCCACGGTTGTTGAACCCTAAGGTGCACTTACGTGTCGGTCATCAACACTCATTGTTTTGGCCAATTCAGGCCCGTTTCGTGGACTAATACTGACTGTTTTGGGGTCCCGCAGTGATTTCCACGATTAACAAACCCCGTGGTGCGTTTACGTGTCGGTCATCAACACTCGTGGTTTTTGTCGATTCTGACCCGTTTCATGGACTATTACTCACCTTTCTGGGGTCCCAAAGCGATTTCCATGGTTGTCGAAGCACAAGGCGCGCTTACGTGTCGGTCATCAACAATCACGGTTTTGGCCGATTCTGGCCCGTCTCTTGGACTATTACTCAGTTTTGGGGTCACGTAGTGATTTCGACGATCGACGAAGAACGGTGTGTTTATGTGTCTGTCATCAACATTTGCAGTTTCGGCCGAGTTTGGCCCGTTTCATGGACTATTATTCACTGATTTCGGGTCCCTGGGCGATTTCCATGATTGACGAACCCCGGGGTGCGTTTATGTATCGTTGATCAATAAACCTAGGTTTTACCGATTCAGGGCTCTTTCACGGACTATTACTCACCGTTTTGGAGTCCCAAAGCAATTTCCATGGTTGTCGAACCCCAAGATGTGCTTACGTGTTGGTCGTCAAGACTCGCAGATTGGGCCGATTCTTGCTCGTTTCTTGGACTATTACTCAGTTTCGGGATCCCGAAGTGATTTCCACGATTGACGAACACCGGGGTGCGTTTACGTGTCGGTCATCAAAACTCACAATTTTGGCCGATTCTGGTATGTTTTGTGCACTGTTACTCACCGTTTTGGGGTTCCAGAGCGATTTCCATGATTGACGATACCTGG
>NW_021269036.1:0-1777 GCF_002162155.2 Triticum dicoccoides
CTCAAATATCTCCAAACTAAAATGTTTCATGTTGGAAATAATCCAACTATGGACCAGGAGTAGTTTGGTGATTTTAGGAGTTGCCTAAGTATTTTATTTAATTCAACAAAGTTGCAGAAGCATTAAAAAAACAGAAAACAGAAAGAAATGGAAAAAACCTACCTGACGCCTGCTCCCGGCCCACCTGCCGGCCCAGCCCAGCACCGCGCCAGCGAGCTGCTTGCCGGCCAGGCAGGCAGGCAGGTGCTCGACGGCGAGCACCGCATGGGTGCCACGCACCTGCTCGCCGCCTCGCCGCCTCCCTCGCCCGGCTAACGCCGTGAATCGGCCTCCCTCTCTCCCCCGAACCTCCCAGACACCCCCTCTCCTCTCCAGCTCCTCTCCCTCGCTCTCCCACGCCATGGCCGACGCCATCGCCGCCACCCCCTCGCCGTAGCCACGCCCTCCGTCAACCCCACGCCGTGCCGCCGTGTCCAGGAGCTCCGCCGCCGTCCACTTCATCGAGCTAGCCAAGCCCCGTGTGCTCGTGCGGCCCGAGACCACCGCACCGACCTCGCCCGAGCTCGCCGTCACCGGAGATCCCCTTCAACGCCGTCGCCGCCTCAGCTCGTCCCCGACCCCGCCGGTGGCCTCTACGGGAGCGCTGTGAGCCTAGCTACCCCTCCGACCCTCCCTCTCTCATTCCCGAGCCGTGTAGCCACCGCACGAAGATCACACGCACGCACCGCCGCGGATCTCGTCGCCGACGTGCTCCCGGCCATCCTCCGGCCAACCCGCGGTGTCCAACGCACTCACCACGCTGCGTTAGGCCCAACCGTGCACGTTCCGCACCTCCCTGCACACCCTAGCGTCAAGTTCGTCCTCGGCCGAACCTCGGTGGCCGCCAAAGTCGTCGCCGGCGCCAACTCCGGCCACCCCGACCCCAACGGGCTCCACCAAGACTTGCGGCTCGACCTCAGCTCCTCTCCGGTGGCCTCCGCGGCTCGTTTGGTTGCCGGAACGGCAAAAATCACTTCCGCCGCCGCGTCGGGCTCGCCGGCGGCTAAACGCTGGTGCAGCCGACCCGGGTTTGACTACGGGTGGGCCCTGGTTGACTCCCCTGAGTCAATGACAGTTGGGGCCCAGCCCTGTTAATTAAACAGGTTTAGTTTTAATTAAACTTTAATTAAATTAATCACCCTGACATGCGGGACGCACTGTCAGGTTTGACCCGGACGTGTTCCGTTGACCTGCTGACGTCACACTGACGTCAGGCTGACGCAATAATTGATTTTTTGGAATTATTCTAATATAGGAAATTCCAGAATATAATTTAAACTTCAAAAATTCATAACTTTTATTCTGTAACTCCAAATCAGACAAATTATATATGAAAAATGATCAGAAAAATCCAATCTATCCATCTGTACTATTTTCATGCATGACTAAACAAGTTAACTTGATGTTTAATGCAGAACAAGGAAAAACACTTTAAAGGGCCATGTTTGAGTTTGAAATTTGAATCTTTGATTCAAATTGGTTCAAACCCTTCTGGTTTTAGTTGCATTAGCCCAACACACTCATATTGCCATGTTTCATGCATGCATCATATTGTTGCACATTGTTTGGTGATGGTTGTGTATCGGTGTTCTTTGCGGCAGGATCTGCCCCCGAGGAGTACCGTGATTACCCTAACGAAGAACCGTATCAGTGCATCGAACCATCAGGCAAGCAACCAACCATTTGATCATATCGATACAATCCCATGTTCTCGCTCCTGCTCTCTTTTACTGCATTA
>NW_021269037.1:0-982 GCF_002162155.2 Triticum dicoccoides
AAGAGCATATAATTCTTTATCATAAGTAGAATAATTCAGACTAGGCCCACTCAATTTTTCAGAAAAGTATGCAACAGGTTTGCCATCTTGTAATAACACACCTCCTAATCCAATTCCACTAGCATCACATTCAAGCTCAAAAGTCTTATTAAAATCAGGAAGTTGGAGTAAAGGAGCATGTGTCAACTTATCTTTCAATACCGTGAAGGCTTCTTCCTGTGCGGTACCCCAAAGAAAAGGCACATCTTTCTTTGTAAGCTCATTGAGAGGTGCAGCAATGGTGCTGAAATCTCTCACAAAACGCCTATAGAATCCAGCGAGGCCAAGAAAACTCCTCACTTGTGTGACAGTTTTGGGCTGCGGCTAACTCTCAATAGCTTCAATCTTGGCTTTATCAACTTCAATTCCCTGTGGAGTAACAACATAGCCAAGAAAAGATACTCGGTCGGTGCAAAAGGTGCACTTCCCAAGGTTACCAAACAAACGTGCATCACGTAGAGCAATAAAAACAGCGCGTAAATGTTCCAAATGTTCTTCCAAAGATCTGCTATAAATCAATATGTCATCAAAGTAAACTACCACAAATCGTCCAATGAAAGCACGTAAAACTTCGTTCATTAATCTCATGAAAGTACTAGGTGCATTAGTTAACCCAAAAGGCATGACTAACCACTCATATAATCCAAACTTAGTTTTAAATGCTGTTTTCCATTCATCTCCCAATTTCATACGAATTTGATGGTAGCCACTACGCAAATCAACTTTGGAGAATATTGTAGAGCCACTCAATTCATCAAGCATATCATCTAGCCTAGGAATAGGATGACGATAACGAATAGTAATATTATTAATGCCTCTACAATCAACACACATACGTGATGTACCATCCTTTTCCGGCACTAGAATAATAGGAACAGCACAAGGACTAAGGGATTCGCGTATATAACCTTTGTCGAGAAGCTCTTGTACTTGACGCATAATC
>NW_021269038.1:0-1330 GCF_002162155.2 Triticum dicoccoides
ATCTTGATGCCTAATATATAAGCAGCTTCTCCAAGGTCCTTCATTGAAAAACACTTATTCAAGTAGGCCTTAATGCTGTCCAGAAATTCTATATTATTTCCCATCAGGAGTATGTCATCTACATATAATATGAGAAATGCTACAGAGCTCCCACTCACTTTCTTGTAAACGCAGGCTTCTCCATAAGTCTGCATAAACCCAAACGCTTTGATCATCTCATCAAAGCGAATGTTCCAACTCCGAGATGCTTGCACCAGTCCATAAATGGATCGCTGGAGCTTGCATACTTTGTTAGCGTTCCGAGGATCGACAAAACCTTTCGGCTGCATCATATACAGTTCTTCCTTAAGATGCCCGTTAAGGAATGCTGTTTTGACGTCCATCTGCCATATCTCATAATCATAGTATGCGGCAATTGCTAACATGATTCAGACGGACTTTAGCTTCGCTATGGGAGAGAATGTCTCGTCGTAGTCAATCCCTTGAACCTGTCGATAACCCTTAGCGACAAGTCGAGCTTTATAGATGGTAATATTACCATCCGCGTCCGTCTTCTTCTTAAAGATCCATTTGTTTTCTATCGCTCGCCAATCATCGGGCAAGTCTGTCAAAGTCCATACTTTGTTTTCATACATGGATTCTATCTCGGATTTCATGGCTTCAAGCCATTTGTTGGAATCCGGGCCCGCCATTGCTTCTTCATAGTTCGAAGGTTCATTGTTGTCTAACAACATGATTTCCAGGACAGGGTTGCCGTACCACTCTGGTGCGGAACGTGTCCTTGTGGACCTACGAAGTTCAGCAGTAACTTGATCCGAAGTACCTTGATCATTATCATTGTATTCCTCTTCAGTTGGTGTGGGCATCACAGGAACGATTTCCTGCGCTGCGCCACTTTCCCGTTCAAGAGGTAGTACTTCATCGAGTTCTACTTTCCTCCCACTTACTTCTTTCGAGAGAAACTCTTTTTCCAGAAAGCATCCGTTCTTGGCAACAAAGATCTTGCCTTCGGATCTTAAGTAGAAGGTATACCCTACAGTTTCCTTAGGGTATCCTATGAATACGCATTTTTCCGACTTGGGTTCGAGCTTTTCAGGTTGAAGTTTCTTGACATAAGCATCGCATCCCCAAACTTTTAGAAACGACAGCTTAGGTTTCTTTCCAAACCATAATTCATACGGTGTCGTCTCAACGGATTTAGACGGTGCCCTATTTAAAGTGAATGTAGCTGTCTCTAGAGCGTATCCCCAAAATGATAGCGGTAAATCGGTAAGGGACATCATAGACCGCACCATATCCAATAGGGTGCGATTACGACGTTCGGACACAC
>NW_021269039.1:0-1398 GCF_002162155.2 Triticum dicoccoides
AAAATCCTACCGAGTGAAGAGCAAACCTCTCACTCGGGGGCTTAGCTGCAGTCCAAGCACTCGCCTAAGTTATCAAAATCCTACCGAGTGAAGAGCAAACCTCTCACTCGGGGGCTTAGCTGCTGTTCAAGCACTCGCCTAAGTTATAAAAATCCTACCGAGTGGTAAGCCAGACTTTCACTCGGAGGCTTAGCTGCAGGCCCTATGCTCGCCTAAGTTATAAAAATCCTGCCGAGTGGAGAGTAAACCTCTCACTCGGGGGCTTAGCTGCAGCCCAGTGCTCGCCTAAGTGGACTGAAGAATAAGTCTATTGCAGTAAAGGCGCCTTGCTTTGAACCTGCAAAAGACATTTCGAGCCAAAGGCGATCGTATTCAAGCACCAAATTCAAGTTTGAATCGATATCTAAAGGAACCGAGAGTGCTCAGGCGTTAAGCCTGTTAAGGTTTATCGGTTACAATTTCACTCGGCATACCGAGGCAAATTTAAAGCGTCGAGCCAGAAGAAGTTTTTTACCCCTCCTGTGGAGGGTTGGAAGGTGCAACGAATTCATCAAGGTCGATTCCGTCGGCGATCCGAGTGGCAGCTGCAAGGAAAGTTTCCATAAAGGACCTGAAGTCGTGTTTCTTGGTGTTGGCCACCCGAAGAGCCGCCAGCTTCTCTTCTCGCGCATCTTTACAGTGGACTCGGGCCAGACACAGAGCAACATCTGCACCACACCGAGCCGAGGACTTCTTCCATTCCTGCACTCGACCAGGGATCATGTTCAAGCGGGCCATCAGCGACTCAAGGTCATTCTGAAGTGTCTCCTCAGGCCAGAGCGTCGAGTCGATGCGAGATGTGGCGGCCTTCAGCCTTGCGAGATAGTCCACGACAGCTGCAACACGGGACTCCAGTCGGAAAACTTCCATGGCAACTTCGTCGTTCACCGGAGAATTGACGGGGTCGAGGTTTGGCTCCAGCCGGCTAGTTTCTTCTTCAAAGTTTTGACAAAATTCTGCAAGGGTGATCACTAAGTCAAAAGGATGGTCGAATGGAAAAACCACAATTGGAAATGTTTGCCAAGCATAAAGGTTTACCTTCAAGCATAAGAAACAGCCTCTTGGCAAGACCACTCAGGAAGGCCTCCAGATCGTTTTTCTTCCCAGTCAACTTATTGACTTGGTCGGTCAGGGCAGCTTTATCAGTTTTTAGTCGACTGACCTCCTTGTTGGCGATCCCAAGAGCAGCTTTCAGATTGGTATTGTCTTGTTCAAGCTTGGTGACTGAAGCTAACTTCTCGTCAGCAAGCTTGATCTTCTCAGCTAGTTCGAGGTCTTTCTTCTGCTGGGCCTCCCTTACCTTACCTGCAAGTTACAGCAAGATCAGATTTTGAAACAAGCAAGGGGAAAAGCAGTCGT
>NW_021269040.1:0-1432 GCF_002162155.2 Triticum dicoccoides
GACGAACAGAGGCGAGGCGTGGCGCGCGCCGACGCTGCCTCGGCCACCTCCTGCTTACCTGCTCGCCGCTGGAGGCACCCGAGGGAGCCACGCACTCCCCCTCGCCCCCTGCACCTCCCCTCTCTTCCCCTGGACCCCGTTCCCTCCTCTGTTTCCCTCCCGCGCACACCACCGAGCGGAGCTCGCCGTCATCGTCGCCGTACCCATGGCCACCGGCCACCACACGCAATCTCGACGCACCCAGAAGCTCCGCCACGTTGTCTTCTTCATCTTCGATGAGCCACGCAAGCCGGGAGGGCCCGGAACATCGCCATAGCCGTCGTCTTCCACCTCGGGCTCCGACCACCGCCGCCGTTGATTCGCCGTCTCCACCGCCTCCCCGAGCACGCCGACCTTCTCTTCGAACTCCCCGTGAGCCCCTGTCCATTTCCCCTCTCTCCCCGTGCCCGTCCGCGCCTTCTAACCACCCCGGCTGTCGGAGCCGACCGTTCCTCGCCGCCGGCGATGACGCAGACGGGGCTAGAGCCACCGTAGCTAACCCCCGAGCACGGCAACGTGCTCAGCACCCTTCCAGGAGCCGAGCGCGCCCACCCGTGCGACCTGCCGTGCCCCCTAGCGCCAACCCCGACCTCGCCGTGCTCCGGTCGCCGCTGCGGGCCCCGTTCCGGTGAGCTCGGGCCACCTCAGCCCCTGCCGTTTGCACAGATGGATGCGGGCGACTACCAGCTACGCGTAGAGCCCCTCAGTCGCCGATTTGGTCGCCGAAGGAGCGTTTCCGACGCCCTCCGCCGTTGCTGGCGTCGCCGGCGACAAGCCGCGGGTCAACTCCGGCGGGTTTGACCCGGGGTTTGACCCCCTGACGTGTGGGCCCAGGCGCCTGCTAGATTAGTGTTAGATTAGTTAGCGCTAATTAACCTAGCTAATTGGATAGGCCACTGACATGCGGGCCCCGCCCGGCTAACTAAGTTAGTTAGGGCTAACTAACCTGGTTAGTTGACTGGGTCACTGACCAGTGGACCCCACTGGTCAGGTTTGACCTGAATCTGCCCCGTTGACCTGATGACGTCAGGATAAGGTCATGCTGACGCAATAATTCCTTTCTGGAATTAAAATAAATTAGGAAATAATTTATGAATTCCAGAAAATTGTATAAACTTCTAAAATTCATAGAAATTCAACCGTAACTCCAAATTAAATAAATTATATATGAAAAATTATCAGAAAAATTCAAGGAATCCATCTGTACCATTTTCATGCATGTTAGAACAACTTATCACTACTGTTTAGGACAAATGAAGTGAATGACATTTGAATATTCACATATGGAGTTTGAATTTGAATCTTGTATTCAAACCAACTTCATTTAATCTGTTGCTAGTTGCATTAGCTCAAAACACATTCATTTTGCCATGTCATGATCATGCATCATATT
>NW_021269041.1:0-1566 GCF_002162155.2 Triticum dicoccoides
GTGCCGGCGGCGGCGCCGTTCGTGAGGGGGGGCACACCCTGGACACGTGTGCCGGGCGTTTGCAACCGCCACAACACTTCCAGACTTGTGAGAGGCCGCCTACGCAAGATTTGGCGGCATGCTAGCCCACGGAGGCCGCCGGCCACAGCCGTAGACGCGCGAAGGGTAATCCGCGTAGAGGGAATTTTTTGGATACTTCTCCATCACCAAAATTATGAAAAAATACCATCGTTCCTATAGCACATGTGCCCACGTCATGCAAAAAAACTCATGATTTTATCGCGCTCCGAGTATTTAGTAATATTGACGCCGCATCGTTACCGTAGAACGTCTACTACCGTGTCATCGCCGTCCGTGAGGGGGGCCACGCACCGGAGACGCGTCCCGCCTCTTCGGACATGCCACCACACCACCCCGCATGTATGAGGGCCCGGTGCGATGCTCCGGAGGCATTGCTACCCCCCCAAGTGCCCCCGTCCCACCTAACCCTGTAGCGTTTGACCACAAGATCTAGCCCTTTGACTTTGCACGGACGTGCTTTGACCAGTGGACCTCCCCACCCGGTTGTGTTAGGTCAGCCCATAGGAATACTTTGGAGCAACATCCGGGCCAGACCCAGAGCAAGATCCCCTCCGTGTAGACCCCACGCGTCCGTTTCCGCCCTCCAGGTGCCGGCGGCGGCGCCGTCCGTGAGGGGGGCACACCCCGGACACCTGTGCCGGGCGCTTGCAACCGCCACAACACTTCCAGACTTGTGAGAGGCCGCCTACGCAAGATTTGGCGGCATGCTAGCCCCCGGAGGCCGCCGGCCACAGCCGTAGACGCGCGAAGGGCAATCCGCGTAGAGGGAATTTTTCGGATACTTCTTCATCACCAAAAATTATGAAAAAAATACCATCCTTCCTATAGCACATGTGCCCACGTCGTGCCAAAAACTCATGATTTTATCGCGCTCCGAGTATTTAGTAATATTGACGCCGCATCGTTACCGCAGAACATATACTACCGTGTCATCGCCGTCCGTGAGGGGGGGTCATGCACCGGAGACGCGTCCCGCCTCTTCGGACATGCCACCACACCACCCTGCATGTATGAGGGCCCGGTGCGACGCTCCGGTGGCATTGCTACCCCCCAGTGCCCCCGTCCCGCCTAACCCTGTAGCGTTTGACCACGGGATCTAGCCCTTTGACTTTGCACGGACGGGCTTTGACCAGTGGACCTCCCCACCCGGTTGTGTTAGGTCAGCCCATAGGAACACTTTGGAGCAACATCCGGGCCAGACCCACAGCAAGATCCCCTCCAGGTGCCGGCGGCGGCGCCGTTCGTGAGGGGGGGCACACCCTGGACACGCGTGCCGGGCGTTTGCAACCGCCACAACACTTCCAGACTTGTGAAGGCCGCCTACGCAAGATTTGGCGGCATGCTAGCCCCCGGAGGCCGCCGGCCACAGCCGTAGACGCGCGAAGGGCAATCCGCGTAGAGGGAATTTTTCGGATACTTCTCCATCACCAAAAATTATGAAAAAATACCGTCGTTCCTATAGCACATGTGCCCACGTCGTGCAAA
>NW_021269042.1:0-2158 GCF_002162155.2 Triticum dicoccoides
CTCCACCTCCTTTTCTTTTCTTGCCAGGACATATACTCTACATGGGAAGTTGCCTACTTGGTATGAGCTTCAGGCGCATCGGCATCCGCTACACCTTTCTTTGTTCTTTTGTTAACAGTCTGCCCATAATTATAACAACGAAATGCATGAATGTATATAGCTTTGCACCAAGCCACTTTACTTTATCTATGATCTTTCATTTATGTGAGTTGCAGATGATTTTGGCATTGATATTCTCATGCAAACCATCCTATCTTTGCAAGCCTACACATAGAATACACTCAGGGCACCACATGTTTAACTTGTCACTCCTATGTTAATAATTTTATAGGAAGCAAACATTTTCATTATCTTTGGCACTTATATTTTCATTATATTAACTTGTGCAGCGGAGTTTTAAAATCAAAACGGGGCAATTCTCTACTGTGACAAAGTGAAGAGAAAACTGATGCATCAAATTAATAGAGAAATTCAGTTCATATGAAGCAGAAGAAAGGCACGCAGTACCTTACATTGACAGTGATTGATAGCCCATTGTGGTACTTCAAATTTGATAAAGAATATGTTTCATGACCGAGACATGGCATTTGGGGAATCTCAGTACTAATATCTATATGAATCAACATTTATTTTGGCACGCTATTTAATGTTCAGATATGGGACTATTTATTCTGTGTATCTCTTATAAATAATAATGAAATGATCTATATGTAAAGTTTTCCTATTTTAATTATATTATGTTGTCGATGATGCATGGTTTTGGAATTTGGAGATTAACATTTAGGATTTTGGGAGGACAGGGCGTCGACCCGTTGGCTGGGCAGCTGAGGTTGTTGCCAGCACACCTGAGTTCAAGTCCCGGCTTGGACGCATGGTGCTCGCGGAGTTTCTCCTATAAAAAAATGCCAACGAGGGTTAGCCCTTGGGTTGGTCTCATTTTTTACATTTAGGCTTTTGGTATATTTTGAACCTTTTTGCTTTGTACTAAACTTGATGCAAACCAGTTTGTCTTATCTGGCACTGCCACTCAGGCTTTTTGGAACAAATTTTGTCATGTGCTTGCAAATTAATTACCCTATTAACTTAGAGTATTCTCAGCTTACCATGTTTTTGTTTTATCTCTACTGTTTGTGATCTACACTAACTCATTAGTCCAGAAAGAGTGTTGTAATTTTCTTTGGATGTACAAGATTTATACATGCCGGGTCACGGCGCTGGGACGGGCAATGCGCGCCAAGGCGCGCTTCCGATCTAGTAATTATGAACTCGAAGATAAATAATAGCATTTATTATTGCCTCTAGGGCATATCTCCTATAGGAAACTCATTGCCTCAAAGCCATTCAACACCAAGATCCTCCTCCTTGAATTCCTCTGTAGACTAAATAGATAGCGAGAAGACTGCTTTGCGCTCTGCCGCTCCAACGAGCGAAGCCAATCCAAGGCAAGTCATCAGCCGACCAAAATTTCCGTAAGGGCCCAACACTTGAGGCCTTTGTATGAAGGCTGGGAAGGAATGAGGAGTCGGCCCCATCAAAAATAAACACTAATCGCCCCCCTGATTTTTAGGGGGGCGCCTAATTAATCTGCCCCTAACTAATCATGCATTTAAGTCACTTTCCAAATCAAGCAAGTCCAAAAACAAGCGCTACAGCGCGTGCGCGCGAGATAACATCCCCCAATAGATAGAGCAGACCATCTATGAACAAGTGCGGGTATCCAATGATAGTGGGCATCCTAGGATTTCACCATGCATCATACACAAGCCATGTGGAAAGGTTGGATGAAAACACCTCAAGCCCGCTCAAGAACGAAGTTAAAGGATCCTGTTTAAAGTTGAGGAAATATAACCGTGGGGAACATGATGGATTGAAAACCAACATAGCTTCACAAATACCATGTTCTTGGTAAGGATGGGTCTCAGCTAACTTCTTCCACTCTCGTGTTGTGGGGTTGCACACAATGAAGTGGCAAATAATTGTACGATTGCTCCAATCCATGCTCTTACACATGCATAGGACTAGGCCATTTGAAAGTGCAACTAATCCCTGGGTGGTTTTGGTAATTCATAACAACATACATCTCATTGAACTAATATTCTTTCAAGATCAATGTTTCAGAAAGTTCAATGATCGGTATGGCATGTACTAGAGATGTGGA
>NW_021269043.1:0-1070 GCF_002162155.2 Triticum dicoccoides
AATATAAGATGAAAGCTTTATTGATCAAGGTGGGGTTCTGTGACGCCTTTGTCTGGTCGTTGAACACAAACGAAGTACGCGAAGTTGCAGCTATGGCGAACTTTTAATCTAAACAAAACCCAAAGTCTAAACGATGCCCTAAGGGCTGTATATATGGAGGAAGAGGGGGGAATTTCGTGGCCCTTGGTGGAGGGGACCGAAATCAACCCTATCTCTTGTTTCCCCACACATACGGACTCTAAAAATAGCCTATACTTATGTATTTCGAAATTACATGGGCCTGGCCCAATAATAAGGTGACGCAGCACCTAAAATAGCCTCGGGACGAAATTTATGAAGTGGCATCTTGTATATTTCGTCCAAGGCTTCATGCACCCATTATGGTGGCTTCAAAGTCCTGAAATCATCACTTGTAACTCCGTTCTTGTTCCCCTTGCGCATGCCATCATCCCCATGCTTGTTCTTGCTCCAATGTTCATCCTTCTCCAAGCTAGGCCCTTCATTTGTAAGCAAAACAAATGTATCCAATTTAGGCAGCATCATATTCTCATGAACATTAGAATCATTACCAAGAAATGAAAGTACCTGATAATTTAATTGGCGTGCGCGAGCTCTAGTAATTGGTCCCGTATATGTAGCAGTAGGGGCTGTGGGTGTAACAATGGTTATTATGTCCTCATCATCCTCCCCTTCTTGAAATAAAGTCGTCCTCGACGGAAACTCATCTTCCTCACCCAAATAAGGCTTCAAATCTGCAATGTTAAAAGTGGGACTAACCCCAAAATCTGCAGGCAGCTCAAGTTTATATGCATTATCATTTATTTTCTCTAACACCTTAAAGGGACCATCAGCACGTGGCATTAGCTTTGATTTGCGCAAATCAGGAAATCTATCCTTACGCAAATGTAACCAAACAAGATCTCCAGGTGCAAACACAACATGTTTTCTACCCTTATCTCCAGCAAGTTTATATTTAGCATTCATGCGCTCAATGTTTTCCTTAGTTAACTCATGCATTTTTAAAATCAATTCAGCACGTTGTTTAGCATCAAAATTAACCTTCTCCGAAG
>NW_021269044.1:0-1465 GCF_002162155.2 Triticum dicoccoides
TGAGACCCTCCGGAATGTGATGTTCACGGAAAGCCTCGCTGAACTCAGCCCAAGTTGTGACATGGCCCGCTGGGCGCATAGCTCCATAATTCTCCCACCATAGACTGGCGGGGCCTTCAAGATGATATGCAGCAAAGGTGACCTTGTCAGCCTCCGCTACCAGCGCGGAACGCAGTTTGTGAGAGATACTGCGAAGCCAGTCATCAGCGTCGAGAGGCTCGACGGAGTGGTGGAACGTGGGTGGATGCAATTTGATAAAATCACTGAGTGACACCACGTTAGCCCTCTGATGGTGTGCTGTATTCTGTTCAATACGCTCCAACAAACGGTTTGTCTCCCGCTTGTTTCTCTCAGCTTCCATCATCACCTCGGCTAGTGAAGGAGGATGAGGCAGATTTACATCCCTGGCTTCACTGCCTTCGGCCTGCTCTTGGGAAGCAGGGTTAGCACGCGTGTTGACCATCCTAGGTAAACAAGACAATGATTTAGTCAGGATGATAAAATTCCGACATAGGATAAAAATGCAAGGAATAACTCGAAATGCAAGATGATCATCCGTATGACATGGTAAAAACAGAACTGCTTCTTTTATTCCATCGTCATACACACCATACAGAGTTTAGTACAAGACCAAACAAGGTACTATTACGGTGAAAAGAGGATTACATCTCATCGGAGGCATTCCAAGCTCCTATACATTATTTTTCTACACCTCCGGAAGGAGTAGAAACTAGGTCATATCCCACGAGTCACGCGGGACGATAGACGACACAACTAGTGCGAACTAGTGATACTACCACTAACTCAGACCTATCCGTAGTAGTCCTCGTAGAAGTCACCTCCATAGCCTGGAAGCTCAACATGATCATCTGGAAACAGACGGTCTCGCGGAGCTTGTGGACCATAGGGGCTAGGATGAGGCCTTGGACCAACAAACGGTGGCCTGCGGGGACCGCGAGGTGGGGTGATGCCTCCTACATCACGCCAAACCATCACGTCTGGCAGAGCAGATCTCACAGGATAGAGATCGCGCATATCTGAATATCCAGCTTGCACCGCCGGTGCGAACCGAGTCAAAGTGGCCCAGTGGTCAGCACGGGTGTTGAAGAGATCTAGCCTTAAGGCCCGATTTTCACGGTCCTTATCCTCGAGCATCTCAGCAGTGGTGCGAGTCCGTGAATCCTCCTGAGTGGGGTCAGCATAGATAGCCTGGAGATACCCTTGTGCTCCCGGAAGTGATCCTGGCATATACCGGAAATCAGAGTCCCGAAATATACCAGATCTGACTCGCATAATGGTCATCATAGAGTAGGCGGCGTCCTGCACAGCCATCTCAATGGTAACCCCGAGTCCATAAGAGCAGTGAAGAGGCTCGGTGGATCCAGGATAAGATGGAAATATCCTGACAGTGCAGAGATACTGGCTTTGATTAAAATCTCGGAATTGCTCTTCGACCGTGTACTCA
>NW_021269045.1:0-1902 GCF_002162155.2 Triticum dicoccoides
TGGCCCCTCACCCGGCGGCGTGGGGGCATGGCTACTAGGCGGGCGGAGGGAGTGGAAAGTGGTGGCGGCGGCGGACAGGTGGAGGAAAATATGGATGGTAGGGTTTCGGTGCCACCGGTCGACTTTAAATAGTCGGGCAAGGCACTACGCGGTTCGTTGAAGCGGGGCCACGCAGTGACATCGGTCCGACGGAGGTGATGAACTTCCGACTTCCGGGTTTCTGGGCGTTTACACGTGAGACCCCACCGTCAGTCCGACGTGGCGGGCGTGCCCGGGCGCGCCCGGGCGTCTCCATATCTGCCCCATATTTGGACCGGATATGAGGGGTGCCGGTTAGCCCGGGCGTTTGAGGCCCGTTTAAGTCGTCCGTCTCGGTCAAAATTTCGTGACCGGTCAGTGACCAGGTGGACCACTCGGCATTTAAGGAGGGTTTTGGACGCCCGGCTATAGATGCTCTTATTTGTTTAAGGACATAAAAACTATTTATCTTTTGAATAAAACAATCGTCACAGTTTAGTTGTAATTGTAGGACTCTTACTTCTTGTTTTGTTGTACTTTGCAGAACTCAAGACAAAGAGGATTGGTAGTATTATGTCCATTCTGTTGAAAACATGAGGTCAAAATAAAGAAGGCTGCAGCTGAAGGGCAACCCGAAGTTATTCCTGTGTATTTGTGTATCTTTCATGTAAGACTATTTGTATTGCAATTTCGCAAATTTGAAATTATTTTTTAAAATATAATATTGTGAGACTTAATTGAGCTATTTGTGTTATTCTTTTGCCATATATGATGTGGCACTTAGATTAGGCAGTTTTTTTTTAAAAGTGTGCACACCTTTCATTTTTTTTCCTGGGTCCGCCACTGCTTGCCCCTACACGTATGTGGATCGTTGCGTACAGACACGTACTCATGAGAAACGGCGAGGAGACGGTCTTCGTCGCTACAGCAGTCGGTGAGACGCCGGACGGTGACTCAGGCCTTGCTGAGATCCAGTCCACGTCTAGTGATTACGTCATGGACATGCACACGGTCAACGGCTTTGTTTGCATCTTCTGTTATTTCATCATGAGCTTCAGCAAGTTTTTTTTGACGTTTGATCATTCATGCAAGGTAGCTTTTGCAAGCTGGGAAACGTTGTGTTGCAGCACCCTCGCAACTTCTTGCATTGCATGCTGGTACATTTTCCCAAGACATTCTTGTGACTTTGTTCACTTAGTTAGTCCATGCATGCACACGTGAGGCGCGAGCTCAATTGTTAATCATTTATAGTGGCATCTTGGAATGGAATCTCTAGACATTCCGTGCTTCTCCACTGGCCGATCTAGCTCTTACGTCGACGATACACTCCTATCTATACTTGGCAACGCGCCTGCACATACATTTCGGTAAGTGCGTGTTGCATTGCTGCTGCTTATGCAAAAATGCATGAGAAATTATAGCACCAAAGGTTTTGACTACTTCTTGCTAATTCTCCATCTTTGTACGCCTCTTCACCGCCTTTTCAAAAGCTATCGAATTCTTTCATCAGTGAGATTGTGAAGTTCTAGGGAATGTGGGCTTTGACTTTTTTCCCGCTGAAAAACCATGTTTTGTAAGCAGAATTGCAGTAATCTGCACTCAAATGGTGGGCTGTAGTATTCACCTCCTATAAGGCTATAACGAAGCTGCGCAGACTATAAAGTCTAAACCTAGCCCCAACCTTTCTTACCATCTCGGCGCATGATGCATGTACTGCTAACTATGAATTGTTAAGAAAAAATATTGGCTAAATATCAATAATGTCAAATTTTAGAGTACATATTTTTTCTGATCCTGCTTTTGCTAACAGTATAAATTAATTTAAATGAAGTTGCATACGACAAAAAAGCATAGAAGATGAATAGTATAAGGGCGACGCTACGC
>NW_021269046.1:0-1084 GCF_002162155.2 Triticum dicoccoides
CTCAACATAGCGGTCAGGTGACAACCCGGTAACACCTCCAAGAAGATATTTGGAAAGTCACGAACCACCGGTATGTTACTAAGCTCGAGAACAATCTTGCTTTTGAGGGCAAGACGATATGATCAAATGAGTGAGGACTTGACAAGATCCTAACTCATCAATCGAAGGGTGCACCGAAATAAGGACTAGGTAGCACGATCAGTCTTAGAAGGATGATTCGAAAACCAACATACTAAGAATGAAATTATTATCCTTTAACTACCAAGCAACAGAGTTGCTAGCAGTATTGATTTCACACATCACAATTCATTTGTCGGTATTCCGGTTGCATCAACACGAGGGCCGAGGAATGAACAGTGATGGCAAGAAGTATCACTGTACCAAGAGTTCATGGAATGGTGTGCAATTCCTATAACAATCTCGATATAAAATATGTAATACTCCAAGGTAGAGCAGAACCAAAAGCTGGATTGGCATTTGATCTGCGGAATACAACTACTTTGACCCAATCCTAGATATGGAAGAGGTACTGGAGTTTGTTTCTCCTAGTCATTCCGGAATAGAATGGCTTGACAGACCACAAGAGTCATAGGCATCGATGAACGAACACACGCATACTCTTGACTATCAATTGATAGACGAGGGTCAGAATGCAACTAAAGAGAACAACTCAAAGGAACATATAACTTTCTGAGTTGTGGATGCATAGATTAGTATGTCGAACCAAGTTCAACATATTTCTTCCGGATAACCCATGCAGAAAGGTAGAACTGGCAGAGTCACGATTTATGAATGGAGAACTCCTCAAGAGTACTCTAATTGTGATTTTTTTTGATCCAATAAACATCTGCCATAAGTAGTTCATGGTATTTGGAAGAAGAAGATACCACGGACTTCAAGGACTATCGCAAAGGTTACTAATATCCTAAAGGCACTAGCAATTACTATCAACATGAAGTAGGTAGAGTGAATCTCGGGTTCAGAACCCAGGAGTAGAATACCTACTACTAAGTAGCATCACGGGATGCTTCCGAGAATAAAGGCCAGAATCTTCACACTAGGACACAAATCATGGCTAGACCAC
>NW_021269047.1:0-2382 GCF_002162155.2 Triticum dicoccoides
TGGCCCCTCACCCGGCGGCGTGGGGGCATGGCTACTAGGCGGGCGGAGGGAGTGGAAAGTGGTGGCGGCGGCGGACAGGTGGAGGAAAATATGGATGGTAGGGTTTCGGTGCCACCGGTCGACTTTAAATAGTCGGGCAAGGCACTACGCGGTTCGTTGAAGCGGGGCCACGCAGTGACATCGGTCCGACGGAGGTGATGAACTTCCGACTTCCGGGTTTCTGGGCGTTTACACGTGAGACCCCACCGTCAGTCCGACGTGGCGGGCGTGCCCGGGCGCGCCCGGGCGTCTCCATATCTGCCCCATATTTGGACCGGATATGAGGGGTGCCGGTTAGCCCGGGCGTTTGAGGCCCGTTTAAGTCGTCCGTCTCGGTCAAAATTTCGTGACCGGTCAGTGACCAGGTGGACCACTCGGCATTTAAGGAGGGTTTTGGACGCCCGGCTATAGATGCTCTTATTTGTTTAAGGACATAAAAACTATTTATCTTTTGAATAAAACAATCGTCACAGTTTAGTTGTAATTGTAGGACTCTTACTTCTTGTTTTGTTGTACTTTGCAGAACTCAAGACAAAGAGGATTGGTAGTATTATGTCCATTCTGTTGAAAACATGAGGTCAAAATAAAGAAGGCTGCAGCTGAAGGGCAACCCGAAGTTATTCCTGTGTATTTGTGTATCTTTCATGTAAGACTATTTGTATTGCAATTTCGCAAATTTGAAATTATTTTTTAAAATATAATATTGTGAGACTTAATTGAGCTATTTGTGTTATTCTTTTGCCATATATGATGTGGCACTTAGATTAGGCAGTTTTTTTTTAAAAGTGTGCACACCTTTCATTTTTTTTTCCTGGGTCCGCCACTGCTTGCCCCTACACGTATGTGGATCGTTGCGTACAGACACGTACTCATGAGAAACGGCGAGGAGACGGTCTTCGTCGCTACAGCAGTCGGTGAGACGCCGGACGGTGACTCAGGCCTTGCTGAGATCCAGTCCACGTCTAGTGATTACGTCATGGACATGCACACGGTCAACGGCTTTGTTTGCATCTTCTGTTATTTCATCATGAGCTTCAGCAAGTTTTTTTTGACGTTTGATCATTCATGCAAGGTAGCTTTTGCAAGCTGGGAAACGTTGTGTTGCAGCACCCTCGCAACTTCTTGCATTGCATGCTGGTACATTTTCCCAAGACATTCTTGCGACTTTGTTCACTTAGTTAGTCCATGCATGCACACGTGAGGCGCGAGCTCAATTGTTAATCATTTATAGTGGCATCTTGGAATGGAATCTCTAGACATTCCGTGCTTCTCCACTGGCCGATCTAGCTCTTACGTCGACGATACACTCCTATCTATACTTGGCAACGCGCCTGCACATACATTTCGGTAAGTGCGTGTTGCATTGCTGCTGCTTATGCAAAAATGCATGAGAAATTATAGCACCGAAGGTTTTGACTACTTCTTGCTAATTCTCCATCTTTGTACGCCTCTTCACCGCCTTTTCAAAAGCTATCGAATTCTTTCATCAGTGAGATTGTGAAGTTCTAGGGAATGTGGGCTTTGACTTTTTTCCCGCTGAAAAACCATGTTTTGTAAGCAGAATTGCAGTAATCTGCACTCAAATGGTGGGCTGTAGTATTCACCTCCTATAAGGCTATAACGAAGCTGCGCAGACTATAAAGTCTAAACCTAGCCCCAACCTTTCTTACCATCTCGGCGCATGATGCATGTACTGCTAACTATGAATTGTTAAGAAAAAATATTGGCTAAATATCAATAATGTCAAATTTTAGAGTACATATTTTTTCTGATCCTGCTTTTGCTAACAGTATAAATTAATTTAAATGAAGTTGCATATGACAAAAAAGCATAGAAGATGAATAGTATAAGGGCGACGCTACGCGTCCGCCGGCGAAAATTCAGAAAGGATCCGTCACCTTGCTGACCATTGGATTGATACATTAATTACCGCCCGATCTACCCACGTAACGTAAGCAGCAACCCTTTGCAACAAGAGTGGTGTTTCTACAACAGTTTGCTTGTTGCAATTACTCGAGCCTGCAGTTTTTATTTTTTGCAGCAGATATCTTTTTAGAAGATTCACCGCCTCATGAGCCATTCGATTGTGTGATACGAGCCGTTCAATTATCTTGTCTAATTTCCCGCAATGATGCTCTTGTTCCAAGATCTGCTCTAGACTGATTTCCTGCAACAAGACCTTTGTTGCGAAATCTCATCTTCTATAATTTCCTGCAACAAGACTCATATTGCAAAACCTCTTCTTCTCTAATTTTCTGCAACAAGGTCTTTGCAAAAATTGCAATAACATCTTCCGCCGCGTCTAATTTTCCGCAACAACATCTTCCGCCGCATCTAATTTTC
>NW_021269048.1:0-1860 GCF_002162155.2 Triticum dicoccoides
TCTTTCCTCTCTCCCTCATGCCCTGTCTCTCTCTTTCTCTGGACGAGACGGACGCCGCTGCGAGCAAGCCCCCGCACCAGCCGCGAGATCCTTCCCTCATCTTGCGACACTTCTCCTTCTATGCCTTCCTCTCTTTCCTCTCCCCCTCACACCCTGTCTCTCTCTTTAACTGGATGAGCAAGACATCGCCGCCGCCACCGGAGCAAGCCGCCGCACCGGCTGGCAGATCCGCCGCGCCCGGATCCGCGCGTCTTCCTCGCGCTGTCGAACGCTTTATCACTTTGAAAGGGCCGCGGGTTCAATACAGGAAACTACAGGGTTTCTTGCAAAAACAATAGTCAGAACGAAGGGTTTTCTCACCTAATAAGGGACCGCGGGTTGAATATTAGAAAGTGCAATGGCTTTTTTGCAAAAATGCGCGACGGACGACCAGAAGAAATGCGTGGTTTATTAGTAGGTAAGACTAGCAAAAATGCCCGTGCGTTGCAACGGGAGAAAAAACGCTATATATGTAGGGGGAGGGGATTATCACTTCTATATGGGTAAAGGTAAAGGTAGTCCTACCATTTTCAAATTGTCGGCATGAGTGCTAGAGCTATTATCCCAGACATTTTTATGCCCAGATAAATCAAGTACTCCCTCCGTCCGAAAAAGTGTGTCCCTCAAATGGATGTATCTAGCACTAACTTGGTGCTAGATACATCCATTTGAGGGACAAGCTTTCTTGGACGGAGGAAGTACTAATGATATCACTTAATTGTACCAATAATATACTTATGTTACATCACCCAGAAAAATATTATGGTAAAAAGGAACGGATTGAAAAATAATTGGTTCGCAATCATATATGCATGCAGGGGATCAATATTTTGCTTCAAAGTTCTATGAAGAGTTTGTGGATCATGCCTCATTACATTCAGAAGAAGAAAATCTTGTCATCTGTAGGTGGGCGCTAGCACTCTGCAGGAGTTGTACCTTCGAGATTCATTCTCAAGTAAAATTCAGAAGTGCAAAAACAGATCTAACAATAGTCACAGTACAACTCCAGCTTCCTTGTTTGTTAACTTGACGTTGTTCTGATGTAGATTTGGCACCAGCCTCTCTAGCAGAAGGAAAATCCATGTCAATAATAGACTCTGAAAACTCAAAGTACATACTACATGAAATCCTTCTGAAGTGTCTTTCTGCTTCCACAATAATAATAAAAAATTCTACTTAAATGACTGTCAAAAGGGATACTTATTGTAGATTACATGAGGAGCCAATAATTGTTTTTACCTAATAGAAAACAACATGTAGAGAATATTGTGTCAATAAAATCAATCCTTGGTGATTCAGAAATGGACGATGAACTACACGTACATGATGGACCCTAGACTACCAGTGTGACACTTGATGTTGGTTGTGTTGCCAAAGTTACAACAGAGTTGCTGCTAAATTGGTACTCCACATAAACAAAGTCCACCATTGCTGCTAAACTGGTAATCCACATGAACAAAGTCAATCAGCCATGTACCAAATTTATCTCTGAACTGTAAGTACGCGAAGGACACAAAACCTACTACGAAAACATAAGTGCCGAGTCATCTAATTCATACTACTACTTAGTCTAAGGTGATAAGAGTAATGGTAAGTAGCCATTGCTGGGAGATGTGATTTATTGTTGCATACTACATTGTACATGAACATTTTACAAATGCTTATAATATATAAACATCAATTTATATATATCTACATGGGAGCATTTCAGAGAACACATGGTGAGCATGAATGTCTCACAAACCTGCAGCTTCCTAGATTTCGATGTCTCATACATGGTGGTGGGCAGAAGCTGCAGCATGTTACTCCTTAGCTTGGGGG
>NW_021269049.1:0-1918 GCF_002162155.2 Triticum dicoccoides
TGCAAGCATAGCTTCATTCTCCTCAACAATACCACATCTAATCATGCCAGTTTGTAATTCCTGATAATATTCTTCTACAGAATTTTTTCCTTGTCTTAAACGCTGCAATTTTTGAAGCAATTCACGTTGATAATATGGTGGAACCCAACGCGTACGCATAGCGGTTTTCAAAGCAGCCCAAGTAGTTGGAATAGGATATAATCTACAATGTTCAGACCACCAGACACATGCAAAACTAGTGAAAGCACAAACAGCAGCAGCAACCCGTCTCTCCTCGGGATATTGTAAACATGTAAAACGTTGTTCAGTTTCTAACTCCCAAGTAAGATATATATCAGGAACATATCTACCCTCAAATGGTGGAATATTCAATTTCAGTTTAGAAATATGGACATCATCTCGTACCTGAGGTGGTGGTGAAGGCCTACCATTACGAATATATACCTGAGGTCGACCTGCTGGTGGTGGTGCTGGTGGTTGCACGTAGTTCTGATTTTGAGCAACCTCATCCTCGTAATCTCCCACATAATCATCCTCCTCCGCATCAGCAGCAGGAGCCACAGAAGTATCGACAGCAGCACCAACAGTTTGGCCAAACGCAAGAGGAACACGTCTCGCTCGGCGGAGGTCTATTTCGCGATGTGGAGGTAGTCGTTGTTGTTGTTGTTGGAGAGGTGCGTTAGGTGCAGCGGGTGGTGGTGGTGGAAGACGCGCGAGCAATTCATTAAACTTGTTATCGAGCTTTGTTTCGAACGTCTTCTCCATGCCATCTATCTTCTCCATGGCCTCTTCAAATCTGTTTAGCACGTCTTGCACCTGTTCACTCATCATTTGCTGAAATTTATCATGCAAATCCTTATTCGTCATGTTCTCCCAGTCAGTCTCGTCGGCTTGTCATCCTGGCATGGTTAGCAGCAATAGAAACACACAAGAATATGATCCTACAGACTACTAACAAGAGGTGGTGGTGGGTGTCACAAATCCGTCAAGCAAATCTCAAATTCTTACCAGTTCTTACCCAGCAGCAGGTGGTGATCGGCAACCGTTGTAGTCAAAAACTCTCAAAGCTTGGATAGAGCGATTACCAGGGAGAGTCAAACGCACGACGTAGATGTATGTGGAGCTGGGAAGGCTTATAATATGGTAGCAAAAAGGGTCAGCAATAATCAATTCAGAGATGCAAAGTTGAATAAACGCTCAACGACGGTACTGTGCTGGTCCTAGGCTAGACTGTGCTAGAGACGCGAGCCTAGAACACCAACAAAATCACGGCGCGGCACGTAAACAAGGGAAAAGCACACTCTGGAAAAAAAATTCGCTCTTTTTTTTGCGCTCTTTTTTTTTGCGCTGCTTTTTTTTTGCGAAAAATCACTATAATGGCGAGTGTCTCAAAACTCTTCCTAGCTCAAACTGACAGGATGGGCACGAAATTTTTTCAACCAATTTTTTTTTGACTGCCCGGACCCAAAAACTGGAAACGGGTCAAAAAAAACTTCCTATAATGGCACCTGTCTCAAAACACTCAGAAACACCTAAAAATAGGATAGCCAGATTTCGAAAAATGCGTTTTCGAAAAATTTTGGGCCTAAACGGAGCGTGGTTTCCGGACTCTTTTTTTTTCCGAAACCTACTCCGGCAAGGAAACACGAACCGGAATCTAGATGGATCTCGAAAATAAACCTAATATGACAAGAACTCGGATTGGTGGTGGATATATGGTAGATGGCAGCGGTGGTGGTATATGACAGCTGTGGTGGTATATGGATACGGATTCGAAGCAGTGGCGGATAAGCGGTGGTGGTAGATGGCAGGGGTGATGATGATGGTGCGGCGGCGGCGTGACAACTTATGACCAGAACTCGAAACTCTAAAAGACTAGACTCTAAGACCAGCAACTAGACACGACGATGCAACCGCA
>NW_021269050.1:0-1367 GCF_002162155.2 Triticum dicoccoides
TGTCTGGAAATAATGACCTATATCGTCATTCACTTTAATTCCAACACTCCCTTTTTGCGTGAAGGATTCTACTTGGCGTCGCCAAGCTTCATCAAACCCCTTCATACGTAATGCCTGTTGAAGGAAAGGCCATTTGACTTTATCGTACGCTTTCTCGAAATCCACCTTAAAAACCACTCCATCCAGTTTTTTCGTGTGAATATCATGGAGCGTTTCATGCAGGACCACCACCCCTTTAAGGATGTTCCTGTCCGGCATGAAAGCAGTTTGAGTAGGTTGCACCACAGTATGCGCAATCTGCGTGAGCCTATTCGTCCAGACTTTGGTAAAATTTTTGAAACTAACATTAAGAAGACAGATTGGCCGGAATTGCTCGATCCGCACTGCCTCTGTCTTCTTTGGAAGAAGTGTTATCGTTCCAAAATTCAGCTGAAAAAGATGAAGCTGGCAAGTGAAAAGATCATTGAACAAAGGCAATAGATCTCCTTTAACAATGTGCCAACACTTCTTGTAAAACTCTGCCGGGAATCCATTCGGGCCAGGAGCCTTATTATTCTTCATCTGGGAAATGGCATCATATACCTCTTTCTCAGAAAAAGGTGCATTTAAGATATCATTCTCAACAACCGTCAGTTGAGGCACATCCTCAATCCTTGACTCATCCAGCGACACACAGTTATCCTCTGGAGGCCCAAACAGCTGTTTGTAATACTCAGTGATATACAGCTTTAAATTTTCCTGACCAAGAATCGTTCCCTCATCTTGTTCAAGCTGAAAGATCCTCTTCTTTCTATGCTTCCCATTGGCAATCATGTGGAAAAAAATGTGTGTTCGCGTCCCCCTGGATGACCCTTCGTACCTTAGCCCGAAGCGCCCACTTTAATTCTTCCTCACGAAGGAGCTCTTTCAGCCCCACTTCCGCATCGAGCTTGGCCTGAAGCTCCGAGGCTGGCAGGATCATGGTCTCGGCTTTTACATCAAGGGACTGAATAAGCGAGAGGAGCTGTTCCTTCTCAATCTTATAGACCCCACTGAGATGTTTAGCCCACCCACGTAAGAAACTTCTCAAGTGTCTAATTTTATTTTGCCAGCGCTCGAGTGCAGTTCTACCTCCTACACCCTTACCCCATTCTCTGGCTATGAGATCTAAGAAACCTTGTCTCTCAAACCACGCAAGCTCGAACGAGAAAACATCTTTATTTCCCGCATGGGTAGCGTCCCCCGAGTCAAGGAATAAATGCGTATGATCAGAAATTCCACGAGTAAGTGACTGGACTGTTACACATGGAAATTTCTGTTCCCATTCGACGCTAGCCAGCACCCAACAACCTGGATGCGGCACGCGACGCAAATGATAAGGTGTACGT
>NW_021269051.1:0-1071 GCF_002162155.2 Triticum dicoccoides
CATATACCTTTTGTTTTGCCGGCCTTCTTATCCGCTAAGTACTTAGGGCAGTTCCGCTTCCAGTGACCGCTTCCCTTGCAATAAAAGCACTCAGTCTCGGGCTTGGGTCCATTCTTTGGCTTCTTCCCGGCAGCTTGCTTGTCGGGCGCGGCAACCTCCTTGCCGTCCTTCTTGAAGTTCTTTTTACCCTTGCCTTTCTTGAACTTAGTGGTTTTATTGACCATCAACACTTGATGTTCCTTCCTGACTTCTACCTCTGCTGATTTCAGCATAGCAAATACTTCAGGAATGGTCTTTTCCATCCCCTGCATATTGAAGTTCATCACAAAGCTCTTGTAGCTTGGTGGAAGCGACTGGAGGATTCTGTCAATGACCGCATCATCCGGGAGATTAACTCCCAGCTGAGTCAAGCGGTTATGCAACCCAGACATAGTGAGTATGTGCTCACTGACAGAACTGTTTTCCTCCATCTTACAGGTGAAGAATTTGTCGGAGACTTCATATCTCTCGACCCGGGCATGAGCTTGGAAAACCATTTTCAGCTCTTCGAACATCTCATATGCTCCATATCTCTCAAAACGCTTTTGGAGCCCCGGCTCTAGGCTGTAAAGCATGCCGCACTGAACGAGGGAGTAGTCATCGAAACGTGCCTGCCAAGCGTTCATAACATCTTGTTCTGCAGGGAGAACGGGTGCGTCACCAAGCGGTGCTTGTAGGACATAATCTTTCTTGGCAGCTATGAGGATGATCCTCAGGTTCCGGACCCAGTCCGTATAGTTGCTGCCATCGTCTTTCAGCTTGGTTTTCTCTAGGAACGCGTTGAAGTTGAGGACTACGTTGGCCATTTGATCTACAAGACATATTGCAAAGATTTTAGACTAAGTTCATGATAATTAAGTTCAACTAATCAAATTATTAGTGAACTCCCACTTAGATTAGACATCCCTCCAGTCATCTAAGTATTACATGATCCGAGTTTAACTAGACCGTGTCCGATCATCACGTGAGACGGACTAGTCAACGTCGGTGAACATCTTCATGTTGATCGTATCTACTATACGACTCATGCTC
>NW_021269052.1:0-1137 GCF_002162155.2 Triticum dicoccoides
AGGAAATTCCAGAAATTTGTAAAAACTTCTAAAAATCATAGAAATCCAACCGTAACTCCAAATTAGATAATTTATATATGAAAAATTATCAGAAAAATTCAAGGAATCCATCTGTACCATTTTCATGCATGTTAGAACAACTTATAGCTGCTGTTTAGCACAAATCAATTAAATGGCATTTGAATAATCACATATGGAGTTTGAATTTGAATCTTGTATTCAAACCAACTTCATTTAATCTGTTGCTAGTTGCATTAGCCCAAAACACATTCATTTTGCCATGTCATGATCATGCATCATATTGTGCATTGCATTGATTGTGTTCCCTTCTGTGTTGCCGGTATTTGTCCCCTCTCGATAGACGTGATACCGATGATGTGATCGTTGACACTGATGAGGACTCAATGTTATCTTCAGAAGTGCCAGGCAAGCAAAACCCCCTTGTTCATTCCGATACAATCCTACTCTCTCGCTCCTGCTCTCTTTTACTGCATTAGGACAACACCGATTCATCTGTTACTTGCTGCGGTAGCTGAACCCCTTTATCCTTTGCATGACCTGTCATTGCCACAGTAAATAGATGAAACCCACTAGCATGAGTAGGAGTTGTTTGAGCCCTGATGTGCCTACTCATTCATGCTTCTTTGTCATGCCTCTACTGCTTAGAGTTGAGTCAGGTCTGATTCATCGAGGATGAATCAGAGGTGTGTGAACATGTCCTACTATGTGTGAGCTAAGTGTGTGAACACGATTTGGTAAAAGGTGTCGGTGAGAGGCCATGTAGGAGTACATGGTGGGTTGTCTCATTGAAGCCGTCCTTAGGAACTGAGTTCTGTGTTTGTGATCCATGATTCAGCTACTACCATGCATTGGGCCCTGAAATATGACCCCGCTCGACTTCTTATTCACCCTAGTCCTCTGTCCAGGAGTTGCAAGTAGTTTCTGGTGTTTGTAGCTTACTGGAGGCCGTGGACAGCGCTGACCGTAGGGGTGGGCTGTGATGCGGTAGGTACGTGGCACGGTGTACCGAATGCCCGTTTGGTATCTCGGGAACCCTGTTCACATCGTTTGGGGCTGTGAGCGAAACTCCGGCCGGATCTCCTCATGGATGGAACCCGAATAGGCGATAAACCTGGA
>NW_021269053.1:0-2412 GCF_002162155.2 Triticum dicoccoides
GACTTAGTCGTCAGGAAACTCAATAGCAAAAACAGAAACACTTGAAGTACTGTAAATAACCTTGGGGTTGTTGGCAGAGGCTTCAAATGTGGTAATGTCAGGGTTCAGATTGCAACGGATTGTTGAAATATGATTCAGCTAGATATAAAGTTCTGAAATCGCTAAGATATGCCTGGCACTTCGTACAAGATGTTTCTACTCTATTTTCATGTTGCCTTAGTGGTCAATACTCATGTGTTGATGTCTATACAAGTAGCTATATAAAAGTCTCCATTGTTTGCTCTTTGCCATGATGACAGTCTTTGCATGTTTTTGTGCATGTGTGAAATACTGTCTTTTATGTAACTTCATGTGTCATTCTGCTAGCATTATATGCCTCTTACATGAGTGTAGCTTTCTGTTTATATATCAGGTATTCAGTTGTACTAACATTTCAATCTGGTAGTCTAGTTTATATTAGAGACTAAAGTTTGACAAGGATTAAGGCACCAAAAGTGGATTGACACCACGAAGAAGTGAATGATGTTCAAGACATGGTATGAAGATACTTTCGCAACTAGGATTCTATGATGTAGGGCTGTTGAGGGTGGGGATTAATCTCCTAGGACTTGACAGAACTATTTGTAGCTGCTACACCTAATAGTTCACCTATGATGATGTTTAACATTGGAGTGGTTTAGGATATGTTTGATCTATGCCCCCTTCAAGGTGTTTTACAAAAAATAGTTCCATACATAAATCAAGGGAAAAAATCAGAAAGAAAAACTAAGAATAACTTAAAAAGTCAAAACAGTCTTACCAGAAAAAACAGCCTTCTGTTTGATATTTCCAGAAAAGCCCGAGGCTGGAATGGAAACCACGAGCTGTATATTGGACAACTAAAAGACTTCAGGTATTTGTTGTTGTTCCTCTCCTTGGCAACTGTTTTTTCTTGTGTGAGAAGGGGAAATAGAGAAGCAGTGGTGGCATTGCCATTGAAGATCAAAGCGATAGGAGCTACCACCATTGGAATCATTACACCAGTTCTGACCTCCTCGGCTACTGCATCATTATCGCCCCCGTCATCGCCAAGATCTGGCAGGTTTTTATATTGCCTTGATCTCTTGGCGTCTCAGTTTATTCTTGGCTTAATTTAATTAAGTTCCACCCTTTCCCTTTGGCGATAATTGTGCGGTATGAGTCACAACATGTGTTTTTTGACTTTTGACCTATATACTGGGAAGTGAAAATATAATTGTATCACAATATAGTGATTCTATTTAATAAGTTGCTAACATGGTCACAAATACAGAAACAGAAAATTAATACCCCCAATAAGTGTGAAAAATTAATTTTCTCCTATTCGTGTGAGGTTGGTTATGTATGAACTCCAACAACAAAATAGCTAATAAAACCAATAGCTAACAAGTTGAACTTGACTTCATAAACAATTTCGACATTTATTGTTTTAGGCACATAATTTTGGAGTGATTGCACCAATAAGTAAGTTGTATCAGTCTACTTATTTTTAATGTCAGAACCTCATTCCTCGTTTCCCAAACTTGGAGACTGTATCCATATTTGGAATATAGGGATTCTAGGATACCCCTTCCTCAAACTAAACACTGCTAAGTTCTAGAATGTTAGACGATGTCCGTCAAAATGTAAAGCGACTGAACCTGAGAAGCAAAACAGAAAAACTGTATCCCTCACTAGGATCAATGGGTACTAGAAGGCACCTTCCCATATCATCAAAAGAAGAACCGGGTTCAACATTTGAACTTGACTGGGCTGTAGAATACTTCCATTTCTTTGTCATGGCAGAGGATCCTGATGCCTTGTTGACAAGCATTTGGGTGGCAACAACTTGTTCTGGCTGCTCTGTATCAGCATATGAGCCTCTGCTGTGGCAAGTTGTTATTGTTCTGAATCCGCAGAATGTTCTGTATGCTCACTTTCGGTTGGATCAGTTATCTTGAGCAGCAAAACAGTCAGTCTATTTGGATGCTACTCAGCAGTCTTTTCCCAAGCTTTTCTTGCCTCTAGAGTGATACTACTAGGATCAAGAGTGACTTCCTTTAGACACCGGAGTCGTTTGATTTCCATGCCAGCGACATGAGAGATACGCCAAAGTAAGCTCCTTCATCGATTTTCCATAACAAAATACGCACGGCTAGCAGTCTTGGAAATGCCCGATCTTTAAGAATGGACTCCTCAAATTGATCTGCAATCAGCTTGAGATATTGCAATGATCTCTAGTCGGTCGTCAAAGCTTCAAATAGACCGACGCGTTGTATGTTTATTTGATGAAAGGCACAGTTCCCTAAGACTACGCAGCTAGCAATTTAACAAATTGAGCCAGTTCAAGCAAACTTTTCAGTGATCTAACTAAGATAACAGGGTGCTTTTAAGTAATTGAGGATGTCTTCTCAG
>NW_021269054.1:0-4133 GCF_002162155.2 Triticum dicoccoides
TTTGAACTTAGGCGATTACAGGGTCGCAGCTAAGACCCCGAGCGGAATGTATTTAACTTAGGCGATTATAGGGTCGTAGCTAAGCCCCCGAGTGGGATGATTGCTCTCCACTTGGAATGTTTTGAACTTAGGCGATTACGGGGTCACACTAAGCCCTCGAGTGTGAGGATTGCTCTCCACTTGGAATGTTTTTAACTTAGGCGATTACGTGGTCGCAGCTAAGCCCCAGAGTGCGAGGATTGCTCTCCACTCGGAATGTTTTTAACTTAGGAGATTACAGGGTCGTAGCTAAGCCCCTGAGTGTGAGTCTTGCTCTCCACTCGGAATGTTTTTAGCTTAGACGATTACAGGGATGCAGCTAAGCCTCCAAGTGGGAGGATCGCTCTCCACTAGGAATGTTTTTAACTTAGGCGATTATGGGGTCGCAGCTAAGCCCTCGAGCGGAATATTTTTAACTTAGACGATTACGGGGTCATAGCTAAGCCCTCGAGTGGGAGGACTGCTCTCCACTCGGATTTTTTTAACTTAGGCGATTACGGGGTCAAAGCTAAGCACCCGAGTGGGAGGATTGCTCTCAACTCGGAATGTTTTTAACTTAGGGGATTACGTGGTTGCAGCTAAGCCCCCGATGTCAGGACCCCGACTCAATGCCACATCGATCTAGCATGTAACACCTCATATCACTTTGCGGCCTCACGCACGGTATTCCCACGGGTGTCGCCTTACCTTAGCCCGGAACCGTTTGCGCCTTTTGGCACACGTATATGATAGTGTCGCTAGCATCCATATGGTAAGGAGCCCGGGCTGACATGGCTAGTCGTAAACCCAAAGTGGCACAGACTTACAGGGACAGGCATCCATGACCCAGCATCGAACGTGTCGGTCATCAGCGGGTGAATCCAGGCTGTAGCACTGGGCTAGCAGGACTCCGGTGAACCGGGCTGTAGCGGGCTAACAGGACTCCGGTATTCATCACGTGACATTTCCCCGAAGGGACAGACACAGGAACGAAGAAGGACACATGCCGGCCAGCCTAAGTGTTCCGGAGCAGTAGCAAGCTACCCTGGCTCAGTGGAAACACTAGGAGACATTTCCCGGTAAGAGAGGCTACCAAGGATAAACAACTAGGTTGTCAGATCCCACACATACCAAGCATTTCAATAGCATACACACAATATGCTCGATATGTGCAATACAACATGGCATCACAAAATGACTCTACGACTCAAGTATTTATTCAATAGGCTCCGAGGAGCGAGATATTACAAACATGGGTCTCATGACCCAACAATCAGAGCATACAAGTAAAAGCACATGCGGAAGCTATCATGTCTGGGTGCAGACATCTATAAATGAAAAAGGCTGAGAAGCCTGACTATCTATCAGATCCTGCCGAGGGCACAAGATCGTAGCTGAGGTAACAAGCTAAACGTCGAAGTCCAAGCGGAACTACTAGTGAGACTGAAGTCTCTCTGCAAAAACATAAAATAGGCAAACGTGAGTACAAATGTACCCAGCAAGACTTACATCAGAACTAACTACATATGCATCATTATCAACAAAGGGGTGGTGGGGTTTAACTGCAGCAAGCCAGCTTTGACTCGGTGGCTATCCTAAACTACGACTGCAAGCGACTCTTTTGAGGTGGCGCACACGAGTCCACATATTCACCATATCAATACACCACTATGGATCCGCTCCCGTCTCCCTACGAGAACGCCATCCATAGCACTCACGCTTATCTTGTGTATTTTAGAGTATCCACTTTCACTTGTCTATGAACTGATATAAGGGGTCCACGTTTCCATATCCGAGGAATCTGGCTATTCGAATAGATGATGTTAACCCTGCAGGGGTGTACTTCTTCACACACGCTCTCGCCACTTACCGCCCTGTACACGTCATGTACCTCGGCAACCTTCAAGCGGAAGCCGGGCGAGGGAGTCGGCCACGACCTGACTAACCGAACAAGTCTCTAGTCCAGGTTTATCGCCTATTCAGGTTCCATCCGCAAGGAGATCCGGCCGGGGTGTCGCTTACGGCCCCAAACGATGTGTGCAGGGTTCCCAAGCCCACCAACCGGGTGCCACTTGGTACACCGGGCCACTGTGCCTAGTCTGTCCCAAGCCCACCTGTACCGGGTGCCACTTGGTAGACTACTAACACTGCCTACAAACACCAGAAACTAGTTGCAACTCCTGGACAGAGATCAAGTTGATTAATAAGTCGAGAGGGCTTGGAGCGCCCGGAGCCCAATGTGTGGTAGTAACTGATCATGGATCACAAACACAGAACTCAGTTCCTGAGGACGGCTGCAATGAGACAACCCACCATGTACTCCTACATGGCCTTTCACCGCTACCTTTACCAAATCGTGTTCACACACTTAGTTCACCCATAGTAGGACATGTTCACACGCCTCTGATTCATCCCCGATGAATCAGACCTGACTCAACTCTAAGCAGTAGCAGGCATGACAAACAAGCATGAATGAGTAGGCACATCAGGGCTCAAACAACTCCTACTCATGCTAGTGGGTTTCATCTATTTACTGTGGCAATGACAGGTCATGCAAAGGATAAAGGGTTCAGCTACCGCAGCAAGTATCAAATATGTCATTGTTGTCCTAATGCAGTAAAAGAGAGCAGGAGCGAGAGAGTGGGATTTTATCGGAATGAACAAGGGGGTTTTGCTTGCCTGGCACTTCTGAAGATAACATTGAGTCTTCATCAGTGTCAACGATCACATCATCGGTATCACGTCTATCGAGAGGGGACAAATACCGGCAACACAGAAAGGAACACAATCAATGCAATGCACAATATGAAGCATGATCATGACATGGCAAAATGAATGTGTTTTGGGCTAATGCAACTAAAACCAGATTAAATGAAGTTGGTTTGAATCCAAGATTCAAATTCAAACTCCATATGTGATTATTTAAATGCCCTTTAATTGATTTGTGCTAAACAACAGCTATAAGTTGTTCTAACATGCATGAAAATGGTACAGATGGATTCCTTGAATTTTTCTGATAATTTTTCATATATAAATTATTTAATTTGGAGTTACGGTTGAATTTCTATGATTTTTAGAAGTTTTGGGAATTTTCTGGAATTTCAGAATTAAATTAAATCTAGAAAATGATTTATTGCGTCAGCACTAGGTCATGCTGATGTCAGCAGGTCAACTAGGCGGGTCCAGGTCAAACCTGACCTGTGGGACCCATATGTCAGCGTCATAGGTTAAACAGGGGGGTTTAGTTTAGTTTAATTAAGGATTAAGGCACTAGGGTCCACATGTCAGTGTCAGTAGGGGGGGTAATTAAATTAGAATAAACTAACTAACTAACAGGGGGGCTGGCCCCACCTGTCATCGACCCAGGGGGGTCAAACCCCTGGTCAAAGGGCCTAACCCGCCGGCGGCTTGACGCCGGCGAGGCCGAGACGACGGAGAGCGTCGGAAACGCTGCTCCGGCCACGGTTTGATGCGCGGGTGGGTGCTACGAGTAGCTGGCGATGTGGCGCATCCAACGGTGGCGGTGTTTGGTGGTGGGGTGGCCGGAGTTAACGACGGCGAGCTCTTTTGCGGCCGCCGGAGTTCAGGCAATCTCGGGGTCGGGGTTAGGGAGCACGGCAGGAGGAGCTGGGGCGTGCTACGGACTCCTGAGATCGCGGTGAGCACGTCAGTGGGCTCGGATACGAGCTGGGGTGGCTGTGGCCACGGCCACGCCATGGCCGGCGGCAAGGAGCAATCGGCTCCGGTGAAAAGGCGGCTAGGGTACGGGAACGAGCGCGAGGAGGAGGGGGAATGGAAGAGTAGCTCACAGGGGTTGCGACGGTGGCCTCGGGGAGCTCGGGGAGGCACCGGAGCCAACGAATTTGACGAAGATGGCCGGCGGTCCCGAGGTTGAAGAAGACGGCGGTGGCGACGTGGCAGGGGCTCCCGCGGTGCGCTTCTCGGCGAGGAGGAAGAGGTGGTCGAGGCGGATCTCCTGGGTACTTTGGGTGGCAGTGAGGAGCACGGTGGCTACGGCGAACGGCGTCGGTGACGACGAGGTCTGCTCGGGCGCGTGCAGGGAGAGAGAGCAGAGGAGAGGGAGGAGCGAGGGAGACCTACGGGAGAGTGAGAGA
>NW_021269054.1:4240-12368 GCF_002162155.2 Triticum dicoccoides
CCTCGGGTGCCTCCAGAGGCGAGCAGGTAAGCAGGAGGTGGGCGGAGCTCTTCGGGCGCGCGCCACGCCTCGCCTCTGCCTACTGGCAGAGGAAGAAGAGGACAAGGGGGAGGAGGAGGTGGGCTGGGCCGGCCAGGTGGGGGAGCTGGGCCGGTCCTGTTGGGCCACCAGGTAAGCGCCAGGTAAGATGCTTTGCTCTTTTTTTTATTTTTGTTCTGTTTTCTTTATTTAATTATTTTGCCACTGTTTTGAATTAAAAATAATAATTCAAACAATGCCAAAGCTCCTCTGAATATTTTTATATTGCTAGATGGACTTTTCCAAAAGCTTATAAAATATTTCAGGGGTATTTGAAATTATATTCTAATTATATGAATATAATTCAAATTCAAATAGCTAATGATTTAAATTCAAAGTCCCAAAATAAATCCTTAAAAATGTTCAATATTTTGGTTGGGACCAGAACCCTTACCAAAAATTATCAAACATTTAAGAGGAGCACTTTGGAGCAATGAATGAGATTTCTAGGGTTTTTGCCCCTCTTTTATTTAGGGTTTTGAGGCTTCCAATATTCCTCAATTCAAGTTTCAAAAATATAGACATGATGCACACATGAAGCTAGCCTAGAGCAATGCCAGAAGCTAGGGATGTGACAACTCACCCCCACTAAACAAGAATCTCGTCTCGAGATTCAAGCATATGGTAGGATGAAGGGGAAACGCAAACTAGTACAATCTTCACGATCCAGGGTGCACTTCAGTTGAACGTTGATTCATTCACCATCATTGTCTTGATGTCTTGTTCTGAGAACTCCAGCTAATCATGACAACGAGAGGAAAGGAAAGACCCTAAAAGAATCGTTCTTCTCGAAGGTCGAACAACTCAGGATTAACTCACGGAATGGGACATAGCAACATCTCTCGAGCTGAGAGACGAAGCATACCTCTGGAGGGATGGAGTGGAGCAGGTGACGAGGTTCACTAGGTAGACAACAATTCCAGACTTAAGAATGTGGCGATCGGTTGTCAACATAGCGAGGAGTTGAATTGCCATGATACCACGACGAAACATCCTGGAGGAGGGTGATTCATAGATTATCATCTTGAGTGGCAAAAAGAATTACCTTTAATTCAGGGATCATTGTAACTCTTTATACCAGCCTAAGGCAATCACAAGCGATCATTTGGAGGGGGTCGGTAGAATGGCATACTCGGACTTGGATGATGTGGATTACCTTGTTGAAGACAACGTAATGGATGGATTTGCTTATCACCGGGGATGGAAGAGACCCATGGTAGAATGGCACATTGGCGGTGCAAGCTAGGAACAAAATGCAAATGCTGGGAATGATTCTGGTAACTGGGGAAGGACCCAACCATAGAGAGTGAATTCACTGTTTAAAAGGATCATGGCATTGCCGAGGAAACTAAGAGCAAACCCAGTTAGTGCTGATGATAACACCTAGCGCTTGTGCGTGCTCTCAAGAACTTGAGCATTTCCACAATCATCAAGGTTTTACCAATATCCGTGTCAAGGATCCTGGCAACACAACTTGCTACCATGATGAATGGTGATGGAGGATGCAGATGCAAAGGAAGATAATACCTTCTCAGATTTCACCTTAGCGAGGCCAAGGAAATAAAATCTGGATGATCGACCGAGAGACATTTAGCACTCCGCTTCTAATGTTCTCCATGATGTGCTAGCATAATCCATTCATAGATATGGTTTGACATCTAGGACATCAAGTAAAGGTCGGACTTCGGGATCTCAAAAATACATAGGGGCAACTAGGGAGTAAATCCTACAAAATCCCTATGGGGAGGTGGCCAACTTCTCCAATCAAGACACTACAATAATAGGTCTCCTGGCGGGGTGTGTTGGCCACGACATCCACCTTACCGGTTTCCGAGGGACCAATATTATAGTTCTTGGGAAACGTTCCAAACCATCATATCTGCCTGAGATTCAGATCTGGTTGGTGTCAGGATATTCCAGACTCATCGAGTCTAGGAAGGAAAACGAAAGTTTGCAACACAAATCGACGAGGTGACGTTGCGAGATACTCGGGAAATGAACTACGATAGTAAGCTCCAAAACATGAGCTGGTTCTGCTACAAACATGTGAACACGTTGTCCCAGACAAGCATGACCACGTGGTAGTCTTATAATAAAACACTACCGAGTTCAGGTGGGGAACCATCAACGAGGATATCAAAATCCTTGCATAAGGTATACTCTTAAGAAGGAACTTCTTCTCCTTGAACAAATCAATCAGTGGCTTGGTGTGCTAGGATATACGTATGGAATGAAGATGATCAGTCTAACAGACCACAGAATTCTTCGCACGTGCATGACCGACTTGGGATGATTCCAAAGGAGCAAAAACAAACTTTCTCGAATTCACGACGGCAACTTACATCAAAATGCACGTGAATCAAAGGAAGTCACTCCTTTCATCAAACAAGTACTTCATGAGCTAGCATGAAGAAAATGCTTTCAAAAGTTTCCAACACTAACTTAATGTTCAACAACATCATGGAGGAGATAAGGATGTTGTCAATGGGCTAAACAACAACTCATCGGAATTTCCATATCACTGAACTTCCACCATCATGTGAACACGGTGATAGCATTGGTCAGAACCAAAGATATAATGGTGTATGCTCGAGGGACCAACCACGAGGAAGACAACATTACGAACATCGTCGGTTCTGACTTGATTTGACGATAGCCCACACTCAAATCAAAAGATTGATAAGACAATAGGTCCAGCAACTGATCACAGGGACCAATCGATGAAGATATCATCTTTCTTCAGCACACACTACACAAGAATATCCCTTTGGAACGAACTAAGTCAGGCAAGCTTTTATCTTCCAACTCTCCAAGTTGTTGTCTAGCTTAACCAACTAGCTCAGGGATATCTAACACCGATTCTTGGAGAGAAGGTGGTTCACAAGAAACCAACTTGATCACGAGCTCAACATAACAGTCAGGGGACAACCTGGTAATACTTCCGAGAAGATATTCGGAAAATCACGAACCACCGGTATGTTACTAAGCTCGAGAACAATCTCGCTTTTGAGGGCAAGACGATATGATCAAATGAGCGAGGACTTGACAAAATCCTAACTCATCAATCGAAATGTGCACCAGGAAGATGGACAAGGTAGCACGATAAATCTTAGAATGATGATTCAAAAACCAACACGCTAAGAATGAGGTTATCGTCCATTTAACTACCAAGCAACGAGGTTGCTGGGAGTATTGATTTCACACACCATGATTCACTTGTCGGCACTCCGGCTGCAACAACACAGAACCGAGGAATGAGAAAGGATGGCGAGAAGTATCACTATGTCAAGAATTCACAAAAGGTGGTGCAATTCTCATGAAATTCTTGTCATAAAGAAGGTAATACTTCAGGGTAGAGCAGACCAGAAGCTGGATTGTAACTTGATTTGCGGAACACAACTACTTTGACCCAAGCCTAAATATGGATGAGGTACTGGAGTTTGTTTCTCCTATTCATTCTGCGATAGAATGGCTTGACGGACCACAAGAGTAATAGGCATCGATAAACGAACGCACGCATACTCTTGACTATCAATTGATAGACGAAGGTCAGTAGACAACTAAAGAGGGACAACTCAAAAGAACATATAACTTTCTGGGTTGTGGATACATGGGTTGGTATGCCGAACAAAGTTCAACATAATTCTTCCAGATAACCCATGCAGAAAGGTTGAGCTGGCAGAGTCACAATATAGCATGGAGAACTCATAGAGGGCCTGTTGTGATCTTTTGATCCAACAAACTTCTGCCATAATGGTTCATGGTATTTGGAAGAACGATATACCACGGACCTCGAGGACTATCGCAAAGGTTACTGATATACTAAAGGAACTAGCAACACTATCAACATGATGTAAGTAGGGTGAATATCGGGTTTAAGAACCCAGGAATAGAATACCTACTACTAAGTAGCATCACGGGATGCTTTCGAGAATGATGGCCAGAATCATCACACTGGGAACACAAATCATGGCTAAATTACTAGATGATCCCCTAAGACACCTAGGGTCATAATAATATCTCCAACATATATGTCAAGGTAACGGAGTACCTCAACTCACTGATTAGTGTGGTTAATCTGGCCCATGGGAACATTGAAACGGGAAGAAAGGATTTGCAATTGCATCAGACTACTTAGAAACCTGGGATGACTCGGACAGCATAACGGCTGTAAATGCTCAGAAAGATTTGAGACATTCACAAAAATGGTGGCATAACCACTCAGAAGCACAATATCAAGGTTTCAAGATCAACAATTAACATACGGAAGTAGTAGGAACTGAACTGAGACTTAAATCCAACAATCTTATAAGTCCACTTCTTAGTAACACGTGATCCTAACAGAAAGAAGAGATAGCCTAGTTCTTAATCCCCGTAGGAGAGAGGATGATGACTCAGATCAGAAGGCCATGAGGTATAAGGAGTAAAAGAGCCTTACGTTCCAACCCACAATCAATTCCCTTATATAACTAAAGAATTTCTAGACTCAACTTCGACCAGTTTGGCTTGGTAATCCTACAGGCAGTCAAGCTCTGATACCAACGCTGTCAGGACCCCGACTCAATGCCACATCGATCTAGCATGTAACAACTCATATCACTTTGCGGCCTCACGCACGGTATTCCCACGGGTGTCGCCTTACCTTAGCCCGGGACCGTTTGCGCCTTTTGGCACACGTATATGATAGTGTCGCTAGCATCCATATGGTAAGGAGCCCGGGCTGACATGGCTAGTCATAAACCCAAAGTGGCACAGACTTACAGGGACAGGCATCCATGACCCAGCATCGAACGTGTCGGTCATCAGCGGGTGAATCCAGGCTGTAGCACTGGGCTAGCAGGACTCCGGTGAACCGGGCTGTAGCGGGCTAACAGGACTCCGGTATTCATCGCGTGACATTTCCCCGAAGGGACAGACACAGGAACGAAGAAGGACACATGCCGGCCAGCCTAAGTGTTCCGGAGCAGTAGCAAGCTACCCTGGCTCAGTGGAAACACTAGGAGACATTTCCCGGTAAGAGAGGCTACCAAGGATAAACAACTAGGTTGTCAGATCCCACACATACCAAGCATTTCAATAGCATACACACAATATGCTCGATATGTGCAATACAACATGGCATCACAAAATGACTCTACGACTCAAGTATTTATTCAATAGGCTCCGAGGAGCGAGATATTACAAACATGGGTCTCATGACCCAACAATCAGAGCATACAAGTCAAAGCACATGCGGAAGCTATCATGTCTGGGTGCAGACATCTATAAATGAAAAAGGCCAAGAAGCCTGACTGTCTATCAGATCCTGCCGAGGGCACAAGATCGTAGCTGAGGTAACAAGGTAAACGTCGAAGTCCAAGCGGAACTACTAGTGAGACTGAAGTCTCTCTGCAAAAACATAAAATAGGCAAACGTGAGTACAAATGTACCCAGCAAGACTTACATCAGAACTAACTACATATGCATCATTATCAACAAAGGGGTGGTGGGGTTTAACTGCAGCAAGCCAGCTTTGACTCGGTGGCTATCCTAAACTACGACTGCAAGCGACTCTTTTGAGGTGGCGCACACGAGTCCACATATTCACCATATCAATACACCACTATGGATCCGCTCCCGTCTCCCTACGAGAACGCCATCCATAGCACTCACGCTTATCTTGCGTATTTTAGAGTATCCACTTTCACTTGTCTATGAACTGATATAAGGGGTCCACGTTTCCATATCCGAGGAATCCGGCTATTCGAATAGATGATGTTAACCCTGCAGGGGTGTACTTCTTCACACACGCTCTCGCCACTTACCACCCTGTACACGTCATGTACCTCGGCAACCTTCAAGCGGAAGCCGGGCGAGGGAGTCGGCCACGACCTGACTAACCGAACAAGTCTCTAGTCCAGGTTTATCGCCTATTCGGGTTCCATCCGCAAGGAGATCCGGCCGGGGTGTCGCTTACGGCCCCAAACGATGTGTGCAGGGTTCCCAAGCCCACCAACCGGGTGCCACTTGGTACACCGGGCCACTGTGCCTAGTCTGTCCCAAGCCCACCTGTACCGGGTGCCACTTGGTAGACTACTAACACTGCCTACAAACACCAGAAACTAGTTGCAACTCCTGGACAGAGATCAAGTTGATTAATAAGTCGAGAGGGCTTGGAGCGCCCGGAGCCCAATGTGTGGTAGTAACTGATCATGGATCACAAACACAGAACTCAGTTCCTGAGGACGGCTGCAATGAGACAACCCACCATGTACTCCTACATGGCCTTTCACCGCTACCTTTACCAAATCGTGTTCACACACTTAGTTCACCCATAGTAGGACATGTTCACACGCCTCTGATTTATCCCCAATGAATCAGACCTGACTCAACTCTAAGCAGTAGCAGGCATGACAAACAAGCATGAATGAGTAGGCACATCAGGGCTCAAACAACTCCTACTCATGCTAGTGGGTTTCATCTATTTACTGTGGCAATGACAGGTCATGCAAAGGATAAAGGGTTCAGCTACCGCAGCAAGTATCAAATATGTCGTTGTTGTCCTAATGCAGTAAAAGAGAGCAGGAGCGAGAGAGTGGGATTTTATCGGAATGAACAAGGGGGTTTTGCTTGCCTGGCACTTCTGAAGATAACATTGAGTCTTCATCAGTGTCAACGATCACATCATCGGTATCACGTCTATCGAGAGGGGACAAATACCGGCAACACAGAAAGGAACACAATCAATGCAATGCACAATATGATGCATGATCATGACATGGCAAAATGAATGTGTTTTGGGCTAATGCAACTAAAACCAGATTAAATGAAGTTGGTTTGAATCCAAGATTCAAATTCAAACTCCATATGTGATTATTTAAATGCCCTTTAATTGATTTGTGCTAAACAGCAGCTATAAGTTGTTCTAACATGCATGAAAATGGTACAGATGGATTCCTTGAATTTTTCTGATAATTTTTCATATATAAATTATTTAATTTGGAGTTACGGTTGAATTTCTATGATTTTTAGAAGTTTTGGGCATTTTCTGGAATTTCAGAATTAAATTAAATCCAGAAAATGATTTATTGAGTCAGCACTAGGTCATGCTGATGTCAGCAGGTCAACTAGGCGGGTCCAGGTCAAACCTGACCTGTGGGACCCATATGTCAGCGTCATAGGTTAAACAGGGGGGGTTTAGTTTAGTTTAATTAAGGATTAAGGCACTAGGGTCCACATGTCAGTGTCAGCAGGGGGGGTAATTAAATTAGAATAAACTAACTAACTAACAGGGGGGGCTGGCCCCACCTGTCATCGACCCAGGGGGGTCAAACCCCTGCTCAGCAGGGCCTAACCCACCGGCGGCTTGACGCCGGCGAGGCCGAGACGACGGAGAGCGTCGGAAACGCTGCTCCGGCCACGGTTTGATGCGCGGGTGGGTGCTACGAGTAGCTGGCGATGTGGCGCATCCAACGGTGGCGGTGTTTGGTGCTGGGGTGGCCGGAGTTAACGACGGCGAGCTCTTTTGCGGCCGCCGGAGTTCGGGCAATCTCGGGGTCGGGGTTAGGGAGCACGGCAGGAGGAGCTGGGGCGTGCTACGGACTCCTGAGATCGCGGTGAGCACGTCAGTGGGCTCGGATACGAGCTGGGGTGGCTGTGGCCACGACCACACCATGGCCGGCGGCGAGGAGCAATCGGCTCCGGTGAAAAGGCGGCTAGGTTACGGGAACGAGCGCGAGGAGGAGGGGGAATGGAAGAGTAGCTCACAGGGGTTGCGACGGTGGCCTCGGGGAGCTCGGGGAGGCACCGGAGCCAACGAATTTGACGAAGATGGCCGGCGGTCCCGAGGTTGAAGAAGACGGCGGTGGCGACGTGGCAGGGGCTCCCGCGGTGCACTTCTCGGCGAGGAGGAAGAGGTGGTCGAGGCGGATCTCCTGGGTACTTCGCGTGGCAGTGAGGAGCACGGTGGCTACGGCGAACGGCGTCGGCGACAACGAGCTCCGCTCGGGCGCGTGCAGGGAGAGAGAGCAGAGGAGAGGGAGGAGCGAGGGAGAGCTACGGGAGAGTGAGA
>NW_021269055.1:0-1042 GCF_002162155.2 Triticum dicoccoides
TAGGCATTAGAGACAACCACATTCACTTTAAATAGGGCACCACGTAATTCCGTTGAGATGACACCGTATGAATTATGGTTTAGAGAAACCTAAGTTGTCGTTTCTTAAAGGTTTGGGGCTGCGACGCTTATGTGAAAAAGTTTCAGGATTGATAAGCTCGAACCCAAAGCGGATAAAATGCATCTTCATAGGAAACCCAAAACAGTTGGGTATACCTCCTAATTCAGATCCGAAAGCAATATGGATTGTTTCTAGAATCGGGTCCTTTCTCGAGGAAAAGTTTCTCTCGAAAGAATTGAGTGGGAGGATGGTGGAGACTTGATGAGGTTATTGAACCGTCTCTTCAACTAGTGTGTGACAGGGCACAGGGAGTTGTTCCTGTGGCACCTACACCAATTGAAGTGGAAGCTTATGATATTGATCATGAAACTTCGGATCAAGTCACTACCAAACCTCGTAGGATGACAAGGATGCGTACTATTTCAGAGTGGTACGTAATCCTGTCTTGAAGGTCATGTTGCTAGACAACAATGAACCTACGAGCTATGGAGAAGCAATGGTGGGCCCAAATTCCGACAAATGGTTAGAAGCCATGAAATCCGAGAGAGGATCCATGTATGAAAACAAAGTGTAGACTTTGGCAGAACGGCTCGATGGTCGTAAGGCTAATGAGTACAGATGGATTTCAAAAGGAAGACGGACAATGATGGTAAATGTCACCATTAAGAAAGCTCGACTTGTCGTTAAGATGTTTTCCGACAAGTTCAAGGAGTTGACTACGATGAGATTTTCTCACTCGTAGCGATGCTAAGAGTCTGTTGGAATTATATTAGCGATTACTGCATTATTTATGAAATCTTGCAGATAGGATGTCAAAACATTGTTTCCTCGACGATTTTAATGAGGAAAGGTTGTATGTGATACAACCGGAAGGTTTTGTCAATCCCGAAAGATGCTAATAAGTATGCAAAGCTCCAGCGATCCTTCTAAGGACTGGAGTGAGCATCTCGGAGTTGGAATGTATGCTTTGATGATGATCAAA
>NW_021269056.1:0-1159 GCF_002162155.2 Triticum dicoccoides
AGCCCTAAGCATAGTAGACAATGTTCTATTGACTACTTCAGTTTGGCCATCAGTTTGGGGGTGACAAGTAGTACTAAAAAGCAGTTTAGTCCCCAACTTAGCCCATAAACATCTCCAAAAGTGGCTAAGAAATTTAGTATCACGATCTGAAACAATAGTATTTGGCACACCATGCAAGCGAATAATTTCACGAAAGAACAAATCAGCAACATTAACAGCATCATCGCTTTTATGACATGGTATAAAGTGTGCCATTTTCGAGAATCTATCCACGACAACAAATATGCTATCCCTCCCCTTCTTTGTTCGAGGTAAACCTAAAACAAAGTCCATAGATATATCCTCCCAAGGAACACTAGGTACAGGCAAAGGCATATATAAACCATGAGGATTCAGTCGTGACTTAGCTTTTTGACATGTAGTGCAGCGAGCAATAAAACGCTCAACATCCCGTCTCATCTTTGGCCAAAAGAAATGTTTAGCAAGTACGTCCTCCGTCTTCTTCACGCCAAAGTGTCCCATTAATCCTCCTCCATGCGCCTCCTGCAACAACAAAAGACGAACGGAGCTAGCTGGAATGCATAGCTTGTTAGCACGAAACACAAATCCATCATTAACGACAAACTTGTTCCACATTCTTCCTTCTTTGCAATTCTGCATTACATCTTTAAAATCAGCATCATGCACATATTGATCTTTGATAGTCTCCAAACCAAATATTTTGAAGTCAAGTTGTGAAAGCATAGTATAGCGACGAGACAATGCATCAGCAATAACATTTTCTTTTCTCTTCTTGTGTTTAATGACATAAGGGAAAGTCTCAATGAATTCAACCCATTTAGCATGTCTACGATTCAGTTTAGCTTGACTTTTAATATGTTTCAAAGATTCATGATCAGAATGTATAACAAATTCTTTGGGCCATAAATAATGTTGCCATGTTTCTAAAGTCCGAACAAGAGCATATAATTCTTTATCATAAGTAGAATAATTCAGACTAGGCCCACTCAATTTTTCAGAAAAGTATGCAACAGGTTTGCCATCTTGTAATAACACACCTCCTAATCCAATTCCACTAGCATCACATTCAAGCTCAAAAGTCTTATTAAAATCAGGAAGTTGGAGTAAAGGAGCATGTGTCAACTTATCTTTCAATACC
>NW_021269057.1:0-1110 GCF_002162155.2 Triticum dicoccoides
CCTGTTCTGGAGGTCATGCTACTAGATCATGATGAACCTACGAACTATGAAGAAGCGATGGTGAGCCCAGATTCCGCAAAGTGGCTTGAAGCCATGAAATCTGAGATGGGATCCATGTATGAGAACAAAGTATGGACTTTGGTTGACTTGCCCGATGATCGGCAAGCAATTGAGAATAAATGGATCTTTAAGAAGAAGACTGACGCTGATGGTAATGTTACTGTCTACAAAGCTCGACTTGTCGCAAAAGGTTTTCGGCAAGTTCAAGGGATTGACTACGATGAGACCTTCTCACCCGTAGCGATGCTTAAGTCCGTCCGAATCATGTTAGCAATTGCCGCATTTTATGATTATGAAATTTGGCAGATGGATGTCAAAACTGCATTCCTGAATGGATTTCTGGAAGAAGAGTTGTATATGATGCAACCAGAAGGTTTTGTCAATCCAAAGGGAGCTAACAAAGTGTGCAAGCTCCAGCGATCCATTTATGGACTGGTGCAAGCCTCTCGGAGTTGGAATAAACGTTTTGATAGTGTGATCAAAGCATTTGGTTTTATACAGACTTTCGGAGAAGCCTGTATTTACAAGAAAGTGAGTGGGAGCTCTGTAGCATTTCTGATATTATATGTGGATGACATATTACTAATTGGAAATGATATAGAATTTCTGGATAGCATAAAGGGATACTTGAATGAAAGTTTTTCAATGAAAGACCTCGGTGAAGCTGCTTACATATTAGGCATTAAGATCTATAGAGATAGATCAAGACGCTTAATTGGACTTTCACAAAGCACATACCTTGACAAAATTTTGAAGAAATTCAAAATGGATCAAGCAAAGAAAGGATTCTTGCCTGTATTACAAGGTGTGAAATTGAGTAAGACTCAATGCCCGACCACTGCAGAAGATAGAGAGAATATGAAAGATGTTCCCTATGCATCAGCCATAGGCTCTATCATGTATGCAATGCTGTGTACCAGACCTGATGTGTGCCTTGCTATAAGTTTAGCAGGGAGGTACCAAAGTAATCCAGGAGTGGATCACTGGACAGCGGTCAAGAACATCCTGAAATACCTGAAAAGGACTAAGGATATGTTTCTCGTATATGGA
>NW_021269058.1:0-1656 GCF_002162155.2 Triticum dicoccoides
TTGCGAAAGGTCTTCGTTCTGAGACACCACGTGATGATCGGGTGTGATAGGCTCTACATTCATATACAATGGGTGCAAGACAGTTTTGCTCATGCGGAATACTCAGGTTAAACTTGACGAGCCTAGCATGTACATACATGGCCTCGAAAAACTGGAGACCGAAAGGTAGAATGTGAATCATATAGTAGATATGATCAACATCGAGATGTTCACCATTGATGACTACTCCATCTCACGTGACGATCGGACATAGTTTAGTTGATTTGGATCACGTTACACTTAGATGACTTGAGGGATGTATGTTTAAGTGGGAATTCTTAAGTAATTTGATTAATTGAACTTTAATTTATCATGAACTAGTCCTGATAGTATTTGCAAATTATGTTTTAGATCAATAGCTCGCGTTGTAGCTCCAATATTTTTGATATGTTCCTAGAGAAAAATAAGTTGAAAGATGTTAGTAGCAATGATGCGATCTGGGTCCGTGATCTGAGGATTGTCCTCATTGCTGCACAGAAGAATTATGTCCTTAATGCACCGCTAGGTCAAAGACCGATTGCAGGAGCAGATGCAGACATTATGAACGTTTGGCACGCTCGATATGATGACTACTTGATAGTTTAGTGCACCATGATTTACGGCTTAGAACCAGGACTTCAAAATCGTTTTGAACACCACAGAGCATATGAGATGTTCCAAGAGATAAAACTGGTATTTCAGACTCATGCCCGTGTCGGGAGGTATGAGACCTCTGACAAGTACTTTGGCTACAAGATGGAGGAGAATAGCTCGGCCAGTCAGCATGTGCTCAGAATTCTGGGTACTACAATCGCTTGAATCAAGTGGGAGTTAATCTTCCAGATAAGATAGTGATTGACAGAATTCTCTACTCAGTACAACTAAGTTACTGGATAGGGTCGGCCCTGGGTATGGCCGGTGGGGCGACGGCCCAGGGCCCAGGCGAGGAGGGGCCCATGATGTAGTATATATCTACACTATAGCACAGAAGAAAATAGGTAAGAAATTATAAAAGAAAAGAAACGAGGGCTAGGCCCATCAGATAGGTAGCAATCGATTATTAAACCATCACGCGGTCTCGGCGTGACTCACGGCTACTCGTTTCCACTTTTCCTTCGTCTCGTCGATCGTGAATCTTGAACTGTCGCCCTGCCTGTCGCTCGTCGTCTCGCCGCCAGCCTGCTAGCCGCTCCGTGCGCCGCGGCCGCACAGCAGTCCGGCACCGGCAGCCCGGCCATCCGCCCATCCAGCAAGTCAGTACGTATCTCAGGCCGGCCGTGAGCGCACCACAGTTGCAGGTGTCATGTATCCATGAGTCGATCCATGTTCCTGAATCCTGATCTACCTCCCCAAACCCCAATTTGACGATTTTAGTAGTTTATTTTATTCTTTATTTAGTATGTACGTATTCATCTATTTATCCATGATCCATCCTCCAATTTCAGATTTTCAGTATGCACTGGTTCGGCTATGTGCTGCATTGAGAAGGATATTTTGGACAAAACCGATCTTGAGAGGTTCTTGATTGTGCCCTTAATGACTTTGCATCAAGAAACACCTAAAGAAACTTTTTCCAAAGCACTAAAGTATTATTGTTGTCGATGTTGTAAGCCATTCTTATTTGAGGTAATCATGTCA
>NW_021269059.1:0-1199 GCF_002162155.2 Triticum dicoccoides
GGGGGGGGTGCTAGGTATGACATCATGCTACCGGGTCATCAAGGATCAACATCATAACTCTCTGAAAGTTGTCCCAACCATCTTAGCTGACCGGGATTCGGATCCGATTGGTGTCAGGATACCCCAGACTTAGGATACCTGAGAAGAAAAGGATGCAACGCAAATAGACGAGATGACATTGTAAGATTCTCGGGGAAATGGACTATGAAGTGATTTCTGTTAACAAGAGTCCATCATTAACCCAAGGAGAGGACAAGGAGGTGTCTGGTGAACTCAACGGCAATTCACCGAGATTCCCAAAGGATAGACTCCCACATTTAAGTGAACAAGGAGATAACATTTGTCGGAGCAAATGATACAAGGAAGTATGCTCGAGGGAAACATACACAAGTAAACATTGGTTGAAAGGTGCGCCCGATGGGTTGGGTTGCACGGCCAATGTCAGAATGGTGATTCAATAATCGATAGTCTAAGAATTTCACTTCAAAGCAAGAGACTTGCTAGAAGGGCAGAATTCAAACAGCACCGTTCACTTGTTGGTACACCGGTTGGAAGCAACACGGGGACCAAGAAAGAATGGTGATGGTGAGAAGCGTCTCAATACCAAGAATTTCTTAAGAGGTGGAGCAGTCCTCACAACATCCTTGATATTAACAGATGGTAATACTCCAAGGTAAAGAAGAACAAATGCTGGATAGCAGGGATCTCAAGGTTTACACAAAACATGAACATCTTGTGTTGAACGGAAGGCAATAAAGTGGTCGATGAGAACAGGAATCATCGAGGGCAAGGATGGTATTACCCATCATGAATTCAGTTGAATTCCTGGAAGAGCTCATAAGGTTGATGATGATCACGACACAAGTGTCGAGAGTTTCCATGCCGATGTGATCAATCAGCGACGACATCAAGTCAAAGTAATGATGAAGCAAGAGGTTAATGGAACCACGGTTATGACATAAACTCGAACTCAAGCTTGTTGTTTAAGGTGAAAGGGAATGACGAGGAAAATCGACGTAAGCTTAATTCATCGTCGAAAATTGTGCTCCGAGAAGAAGGACCGGGTAGCACAGTTAAAATCATCACGACAATGATATAGCCAAACAGGCTAGGAATGGCGTGATCGGGTACAAACTCGTACTTATAGAAGCTTACTGAAGAGTTGTTGAACCGTAGTGCGGACTTGGTTCAGTTATCGG
>NW_021269060.1:0-1994 GCF_002162155.2 Triticum dicoccoides
TCCTCCACTCCCCCACTCCCTCAAGTGACGAAGAAACTGAGATGGATGAAGATGAGGAGGAAGACCCAGAGGAGACCGAATACGTGACCGAGCATTCCACCACTTAGACACCGTTCAGGACTAGGATAGGCCAGTCCGTAACACTTAAGGTAGGATAGGTCGTGTACCCCTTATGTGAAGTCGAGTCCATGTAATGGTTAAAATGAAACTATGTTGTGTTGTGTTTGCTTCCCACTTGTTTTGATGAAAGTAGTACTTTCCCTTTCGAGAACTTGTAAACGACTACATCACCCATTTGGTTTTAATGCATGAGTTTGGCCCTTCCGGCCTTTGCTTAACTTAGAACCGTGTCACACCCACCATCTACCAGGCACCCCATCTATCTTGTGTTCCCTCATTTTATCCTAATCATGAGGTCTTGACTGCTCCAACAGGATGCCTATTGTAACCCGTACTGGTACCTCTACCCAGCAGCAAGAAGCCGGAGGATCCACCTAAGGAGGAGCCAGCCAGGACCAAACCCAAGGACAAACTCCACCACCGCCTCCACCTCCGAACATGGACATGGCCCAGCTTCTCCAAGGCTTCCGGGAGGAATGCCAAGCCAACACTGCAGCCCTCTAGATGATTGCTCAAGCTGTCACCAACAACCGCCAGCAGGCGGGGAATGGCAATGGACGTTCCAAGTTGGCAGAGTTCAAGAAGCATGCACCACCCACCTTCATCGAGACTGCTGAACCCCTAGATGCAGACGACTGGGTCCGCACCATTCCGGATCTGTTGGAACTAGTCGGCTGCGCTGAAGACCGGGAGAGTGTGGCATATGCTGCACACTGTCTCGGGGGAATTGCCAAAGCTTGGTGGGATGGATTCAAGGTCATGCATGCGGGGAAAAACATCACTTGGAACGACTTCTAGGTAGAATTCCACAAGGCCCACATTCCTTCTGGAATTATGGCCATCAAGAAGCGTGAGTTCCGGGCCCTAAAGCAGGGGAGTAGCACTGATAGAGGCAAAGGTGTCCCGTCTTTCGATGAGATGATGGATATCGCTTTGGTGGAAGTCGACTTTGACGATCCGACTACGAACGTGCGAGGATGTCGCACCTTAGCAATCGCTAAACCAACTCCGAGAGGTTATTGACCACGCCGGAGCACGATCAACCTGACCACGAGGGTCTGTTTCCTGCGAGCAAACGAAGAACAAGCAAGAAACTAAGATTGCAATCTAGATATTGCGAACATAAGATGAAAGCTTTATTGATCAAGGTGGGGTTCTGTGACGCCTTTGTCTGGTCGTTGAACACAAACGAAGTACGCGAAGTTGCAGCTATGGCGAACTTTTAATCTAAACAAAACCCAAAGTCTAAACGGTGCCCTAAGGGCTGTATATATGGAGGAAGAGAGGGGGAATTTCGTGGCCCTTGGTGGAGGGGTCCAAAATCAACCCTATCTCTTGTTTCCCCACACATACGGACTCTAAAAATAGCCTATACTTATGTATTTCGAAATTACATGGGCCTGGCCCAATAAAAAGGTGACGCAGCACCTATAATAGCCTCTGGACGAAATTTATGAAGTGACATCTTGTATATTTCGTCCAAGGCTTCATGCACTCGTTATGGAGGCTTCAAAGACCTGAAATCATCACTTGTAACTCTGTTCTTGTTCTTGCTCCAATGTTCATCCTTCTCCAAGCTAGGCCCTTCATTTGTAAGCAAAACAAATGTATCCAATTTAGGCAGCATCATATTCTCATGAACATTAGAATCATTACCAAGAAACGAAAGTACCTGGTAATTTAGTTGGCGTGCGCGAGCTCTAGTAATTGGTCAAGTATGTATAGCAGCAGGGGCTGTGGGTGTAACAATGGTATTGATGTCCTCATCATCCTCCCCTTCTTGAAATGAAGTCGTCCTCGACGGAAGCTCATCTTCCTCACCCAAATAAGGCTTCAAATCTGCAATGTTAAAAGTGGGACTAACCCCAAAATCT
>NW_021269061.1:0-1122 GCF_002162155.2 Triticum dicoccoides
CAAGAAGTGTTCCCCCCTAACTGTGCACCGTTGCTACAGTTCGTCGCTTCTAAGCACCACGTGATGATCGGGTGTGATGGATTCTTACGTTCACATACAACGGGTGTAAGACAGTTTTACACAGCGAAAACACTTAGGGTTAACTTGACGAGCCTAGCATGTGCAGACATGGCCTCGGAACACGGAGACCGAAAGGTCGAGCATGAGTCGTATAGTAGATACGATCAACATGAAGATGTTCACCGACGTTAACTAGTCCGTCTCACGTGATGATCGGACACGGGCTAGTTGACTCGGATCATGTGATCACTTAGATGACCAGAGGGATGTCTATCTAAGTGGGAGTTCATAAGATGAACTTAATTATCCTGAACATAGTCAAAAGACCTTTTGCAAATTATGTCGTAAGCTCGCGCTTTAGTTCCACTGTTTAGATATGTTCCTAGAGAAAATATAGTTGAAAGTTGATAGTAGCGATTATGCGATCAGTAGAAAGCTTATGTCCTTAATGCACCGCTCAGTGTGCTGAACCCCAACGTCGTTTGGCGATGTTGCGAACATCGGACATACACGTTTTGATAACTGCGTGATAGTTCAATTAAATGGCTTAAGTAGAGGCACCAAAGACGTTTTCGAAACGTCGCGGAACATATGAGATGTTTCGAGGGCTGAAATTGGGATTTCAGGCTCGTGCCCACGTCAAGAGGTATGAGACCTCCGGCGATTTTCTTAGCCTGCAAACTAAGGGAGAAAAGCTCAATCGTTGAGCTTGTGCTCAGATTGTCTGAGTGCAACAATCACTTGAATCCAGTGGGAGTTAATCTTCCAGATGAGATAGTGATGTTTCCCCAAAGTCATTGCCACCGAGCTGCTAGAGCTTCGTGATGAACTATAACATATCAGGGATAGATATGATGATCCTTGAGATATTCGTGATGTTTGACACCGCGAAAGTAGAAATCAAGAAGGAGCATCAATTGTTGATGGTTGGTGAAACCACTAGTTTTCAAGAAGGGCAAGGGAACAAAGGGATACTTCATGAAACGGCAATTCAGCTGCTGCTCTAGTGAAGAAACCCAAGGTTGAACCCAAACCCGAGACTAAGTGCTTCTATAATAAGGG
>NW_021269062.1:0-1994 GCF_002162155.2 Triticum dicoccoides
TCCTCCACTCCCCCACTCCCTCAAGTGACGAAGAAACTGAGATGGATGAAGATGAGGAGGAAGACCCAGAGGAGACCGAATACGTGACCGAGCATTCCACCACTTAGACACCGTTCAGGACTAGGATAGGCCAGTCCGTAACACTTAAGGTAGGATAGGTCGTGTACCCCTTATGTGAAGTCGAGTCCATGTAATGGTTAAAATGAAACTATGTTGTGTTGTGTTTGCTTCCCACTTGTTTTGATGAAAGTAGTACTTTCCCTTTCGAGAACTTGTAAACGACTACATCACCCATTTGGTTTTAATGCATGAGTTTGGCCCTTCCGGCCTTTGCTTAACTTAGAACCGTGTCACACCCACCATCTACCAGGCACCCCATCTATCTTGTGTTCCCTCATTTTATCCTAATCATGAGGTCTTGACTGCTCCAACAGGATGCCTATTGTAACCCGTACTGGTACCTCTACCCAGCAGCAAGAAGCCGGAGGATCCACCTAAGGAGGAGCCAGCCAGGACCAAACCCAAGGACAAACTCCACCACCGCCTCCACCTCCGAACATGGACATGGCCCAGCTTCTCCAAGGCTTCCGGGAGGAATGCCAAGCCAACACTGCAGCCCTCTAGATGATTGCTCAAGCTGTCACCAACAACCGCCAGCAGGCGGGGAATGGCAATGGACGTTCCAAGTTGGCAGAGTTCAAGAAGCATGCACCACCCACCTTCATCGAGACTGCTGAACCCCTAGATGCAGACGACTGGGTCCGCACCATTCCGGATCTGTTGGAACTAGTCGGCTGCGCTGAAGACCGGGAGAGTGTGGCATATGCTGCCCACTGTCTCGGGGGAATTGCCAAAGCTTGGTGGGATGGATTCAAGGTCATGCATGCGGGGAAAAACATCACTTGGAACGACTTCTAGGTAGAATTCCACAAGGCCCACATTCCTTCTGGAATTATGGCCATCAAGAAGCGTGAGTTCCGGGCCCTAAAGCAGGGGAGTAGCACTGATAGAGGCAAAGGTGTCCCGTCTTTCGATGAGATGATGGATATCGCTTTGGTGGAAGTCGACTTTGACGATCCGACTACGAACGTGCGAGGATGTCGCGCCTTAGCAATCGCTAAACCAACTCCGAGAGGTTATTGACCACGCCGGAGCACGATCAACCTGACCACGAGGGTCTGTTTCCTGCGAGCAAACGAAGAACAAGCAAGAAACTAAGATTGCAATCTAGATATTGCGAACATAAGATGAAAGCTTTATTGATCAAGGTGGGGTTCTGTGACGCCTTTGTCTGGTCGTTGAACACAAACGAAGTACGCGAAGTTGCAGCTATGGCGAACTTTTAATCTAAACAAAACCCAAAGTCTAAACGGTGCCCTAAGGGCTGTATATATGGAGGAAGAGAGGGGGAATTTCGTGGCCCTTGGTGGAGGGGTCCAAAATCAACCCTATCTCTTGTTTCCCCACACATACGGACTCTAAAAATAGCCTATACTTATGTATTTCGAAATTACATGGGCCTGGCCCAATAAAAAGGTGACGCAGCACCTATAATAGCCTCTGGACGAAATTTATGAAGTGACATCTTGTATATTTCGTCCAAGGCTTCATGCACTCGTTATGGAGGCTTCAAAGACCTGAAATCATCACTTGTAACTCTGTTCTTGTTCTTGCTCCAATGTTCATCCTTCTCCAAGCTAGGCCCTTCATTTGTAAGCAAAACAAATGTATCCAATTTAGGCAGCATCATATTCTCATGAACATTAGAATCATTACCAAGAAACGAAAGTACCTGGTAATTTAGTTGGCGTGCGCGAGCTCTAGTAATTGGTCAAGTATGTATAGCAGCAGGGGCTGTGGGTGTAACAATGGTATTGATGTCCTCATCATCCTCCCCTTCTTGAAATGAAGTCGTCCTCGACGGAAGCTCATCTTCCTCACCCAAATAAGGCTTCAAATCTGCAATGTTAAAAGTGGGACTAACCCCAAAATCT
>NW_021269063.1:0-1213 GCF_002162155.2 Triticum dicoccoides
CGGCGGCCGAGGACGGCGACAAGACCGGGCGCGGCGGGGGCGGCGACGACGACGGGCGGCGGGGGCGCGCGGCGACGATGACGGGCGGCGGAGGCGCGCGGCGACGACGACGACGGGCGGCGGGGGCGGCGAGGGCGACGGCACGGCAGCGCGGCGGCGTCGGCGTCATCGAGATCGAGACTCGCGCGCGCGAGAAGTGGAACGGATTAGTGGCGACGATAACTGATTTTTCGTAAGTGTAGTATATATAGGATGGGTCTTTAGTACCGGTTGGTGGCTCCAACCGGTACTAAAGGCCAATTTTGGTCAGCCCAAGCGGTGGAAAACGAGGGCCTTTAGTACCGGTTGGTGGCTCCAACCGGTACTAAAGGGCAACACATTAGTACCGGTTGGAGCCTCTAACCGGTACTAATGCCCGTGCGTTGCCACCCGCAGTGCGCTACGTTTAGTCGCACCTCGCCGAGCGAAGCGCAGCCGCACTGGTTTATAAACCAAGCCGCGGCTGCCCTTTCGAACTCCTCTATATAGCAGGCTTCTGGCCCTAACTAGGGCGCGCTGCCCTGTGAGCCTGCTGGCCCTACTGAGCATGTATTTGCACACCCAAAGTGCAGCGCCCCAACATGTTTTTTATAATTTTTTCTTTTCTGCACTATTTATTTTCTTCTATTTATTTTTGAGTAATTTTTTTATATAATTATTTCTTTTTTGCTTTATTTTTTTCTTCTATTTATTTCTGAATAGTTTTTTTTGCTATATTTAGTTTCTTCATGAATTTTTTTGCTTTATATAATTTTCTTTTCTTTTCTGCATTATTTATTTTCTTCTTTTTATTTTTGAGTAATTTTTTTATATAGTCCTCTTCCTCCTCCTCCTCCTCCTTCATGAAGCTGCCAAGCCCCATGGCGAAGATTAGGTCCGAGGAACTCAAGAACAAGCCGAATCGGCACCAACGACGCTGCTGCTGCCAGGAAGGGGATCCCGATCCCCTTCCGCCCTGTCTCGAGGGCGCCGACCCGCCGGGGCATTTCAAAACACCGTCGCTGAGCAACTTGTGGCTGGATCTAAAACCTGCACCGAATATATACGCCATCGACTCTACAGACACCAGGCGCCCACCTGCAGCTGCTACACGCCCCCAAAGCACCAACCTTCCCGAGACGGCGCCTCCAAGGAGGACACGACGCACCAGGCGTCGCCGCCGCCCATCCCACAC
>NW_021269063.1:6133-7987 GCF_002162155.2 Triticum dicoccoides
TTAATGAGTTTCTTGCTTCATAGTGCTTAGGGATATGCTCCAAAACCCTCAACTACTTTCCCACATCCACATATGACCTAAACCTAAAGTCCAACTCAGCCCCACTGATTCTTTCTATCCGGCGCCATCGAGTTCAGATGTCATAGCTACTGCCACAAACCCTAGGCAAATCGGTCTCACCGATAGGGATCTCGGTCTCACTGAGATGGGATTGTCATATCTCGGTTTCCCTTTGTAACGTTTCGGTCTAATCGAGATGAGCGATCGGTCCCACCAAGATTGCAATGTAAACTCTCTGTTTCCTTTTCGTAACATTTCGGTCTCATCGAAATGAGCAAACCGGTCCCACCGAGTTTACCTGACCAACTCTCTAGTCAGCTTATTACCAAAATCGGTCTCATCGAGTTTGTGTAATCGGTCTCGCCGAGATTACGTTATGCCCTAACCCTAACCATATCGGTCCTACCGAGTTGCATGTCGGTCCCACCGAAAACCCTAACGGTCACTAGGTTTACTAAATCGGTGTGACCGAGTTTGTTGATTCGGTCCCACCAAGATTGGTAAATTGTGTGTAACGGTTCGCTTTTGTGTGGAGGCTATATATACCCCTCCACCTCCTCTTCATTCGTGGAGAGAGCCATCAGAACAAACCTACACTTCCAACTTACCATTTCTGAGAGAGAACCACCTACTCATGTGTTAAGGCCAAGATATTCCATTCCTACCAGATGAATCTTGCTCTCTAGCCTTCCCCAAGTTGCTTTCCACTCAAATCTTCTTTCCACCAAATCCAAATCTTGTGAGAGAGAGTTGAGTGTTGGGGAGACTATCATTTGAAGCACAAGAGCAAGGAGTTCATCATCAACACACCATTTGTTACTTCTTGGAGAGTGGTGTCTCCTAGATTGGCTAGGTGTCACTTGGGAGCCTCCAACAAGATTGTGGAGTTGAACCAAGGAGTTTGTAAGGGCAAGGAGATCTCCTACTTTGTGAAGATCTACCGCTAGTGAGGCAAGTCCTTCGTGGGCGACGACCATGGTGGGATAGACAAGGTTGCTTCTTCGTGGACCCTTCTTGGGCGGAGCCCTCCGTGGACTCGCGCAGCCGTTACCCTTCGTGGGTTGAAGTCTCCATCAACGTGGATGTACGATAGCACCACCTATCGGAACCACGGCTCAAAAATCACCGTGTCTCCAAATTGCGTTTGAAATCTCCAAACCCTTCCCTTTACATTCTTGCAAGTTGCATGCTTTAATTTCCACTGCTCATATATTCTTTGCATGCTTGCTTGAATTGTGTTAAGATTGTTTGACTTGTGCTAAGTTTGCGAAAATCTGCCAAAGACTAAAATTGAGAAAAGGTTAAGTTCTTATTTGGTCAAGTAGTCTAATCACCCCCCCTCTAGACATACTTCAAGATCCTACAAGTGGTATCAGAGCTTTGGTGTCCATTTGCTTTGATTTCCATAGCTTTTGGTGGTCATAGCCTTGGTTTCACAACCTAGGAGAGTATGGTGTCTAGCGAGGGAAACTATCACCATAGAGGGCCTTATTTTGATGGTACTAATTTTGCTAGTTGGAAGCATAAGATGAAAATGCATATTCTCGGACATAACCCCGCCGTTTGGACTATTGTGTGTATTGGCTTGCAAGGTGAATTCTTTGATGGGAGAGAACCAAACCGTGAAGCTAGCGCGGAAGAGTTGAAGATGCTGCAATACAACGCTCAAGCTTGTGATATCCTCTTCAACGGATTGTGCCCCGAAGAATTCAACAAATCAGCCGTCTTGAGAATGCAAAGGAAATTTGGGACACTTTGATTGATATGCACGAAGGTACCGACTCCGTCAAGGAA
>NW_021269064.1:0-1181 GCF_002162155.2 Triticum dicoccoides
GGCGGGGGCGGCGACGACGACGGGCGGCGGGGGCGCGCGGCGACGACGACGGGCGGCGGAGGCGCGCGGCGACGACGACGACGGGCGGCGGGGGCGGCGAGGGCGACGGCACGGCAGCGCGGCGGCGTCGGCGTCGTCGAGATCGAGACTCGCGCGCGCGAGAAGTGGAACGGATTAGTGGCGACGATAACTGATTTTTCGTAAGTGTAGTATATATAGGATGGGTCTTTAGTACCGGTTGGTGGCTCCAACCGGTACTAAAGGCCAATTTTGGTCAGCCCAAGCGGTGGAAAACGAGGGCCTTTAGTACCGGTTGGTGGCTCCAACCGGTACTAAAGGGCAACACATTAGTACCGGTTGGAGCCTCTAACCGGTACTAATGCCCGTGCGTTGCCACCCGCAGTGCGCTACATTTAGTCGCACCTCGCCGAGCGAAGCGCAGCCGCACTGGTTTATAAACCCAGCCGCGGCTGCCCTTTCGAACTCCTCTATATAGCAGGCTTCTGGGCCTAACTAGGGCGCGCTGCCCTGTGAGCCTGCTGGCCCTACTGAGCATGTATTTGCACACCCAAAGTGCAGCGCCCCAACATGTTTTTTATAATTTTTTCTTTTCTGCACTATTTATTTTCTTCTATTTATTTTTGAGTAATTTTTTTATATAGTTATTTCTTTTTTGCTTTATTTTTTTCTTCTATTTATTTCTGAATAGTTTTTTTTGCTATATTTAGTTTCTTCATGAATTTTTTTGCTTTATATAATTTTCTTTTCTTTTCTGCATTATTTATTTTCTTCTTTTTATTTTTGAGTAATTTTTTTATATAGTCCTCTTCCTCCTCCTCCTCCTCCTTCATGAAGCTGCCAAGCCCCATGGCGAAGATTAGGTCCGAGGAACTCAAGAACAAGCCGAATCGGCACCAACGACGCTGCTGCTGCCAGGAAGGGGATCCCGATCCCCTTCCGCCCTGTCTCGAGGGCGCCGACCCGCCGGGGCATTTCAAAACACCGTCGCTGAGCAACTTGTGGCTGGATCTAAAACCTGCACCGAATATATACGCCATCGACTCTACAGACACCAGGCGCCCACCTGCAGCTGCTACACGCCCCCAAAGCACCAACCTTCCCGAGACGGCGCCTCCAAGGAGGACACGACGCACCAGGCGTCGCCGCCGCCCATCCCACAC
>NW_021269065.1:0-1122 GCF_002162155.2 Triticum dicoccoides
AGCCACGCTGCTTCTCCGCTGCTGGCTTCCGAGATCCGCTGGATGATCTTCATGCTGCACCCGAGCTGCATCTCTTTCGGCTACTAGTACACTCATGGTTTTCTTCATCACATCCATTTCCGATGCCAACCGCGCCACAACATCTGCTTCCCGATCCATCTTTCTCTTACGGCTTCTGTAACCGTACGGGTCATCATTCTGGGGGAACCCTATTTTCCACGGAATGTGCCCCATGCCTCGTACACGTCCTCCGTGTTCAGGATTCCCGAGGGCTTTTGTCAGCGCGTCGTTCTCTCTGTTGAACTTGATCTTCCCCTGTTGAGCATCCCTCATTGCGTTAATAAGGGCTTGGGTGGGTTTAATTAATTTGCCCCGGTAAACACACTCCCCTGTCTCCGGGTTCAGCGTTCCCCCATGCCCGTACCACCAGCTTTTGGCCCTTGGGTCCCATCCCTCCATACCTGGACGGATTCCTCGCGCCCTCAGCTCGTTCTCCATCTTCTCCCACCTAGGCTCCCAAAGGCGATACCCTCCTGGCCCCATAATATGATTGTACTCCTTCTTAGCCGCATTTTCCTTATTTTTTTTGATATTTGAATGAACTGCTCCGATTTCTTTTGCTTCACAAATTCTGGCCAATCATGTTTCAGTTTCTCATATTGTCCTTTGAAATCCGGAGTCTTGTTCTGCTTGACAAAGTCATGGGCTAGATTTTGCTTGAATTTCCGGAATGTGTCGGCCATCTTATGAAGAGCGAACTGTTTGACTAGCCTCCTCCTCTCCTTGTTTTCCTCAATCTTGTTACCCTCCTCATCGAATTTGTTGTATTCCGGAGGTAGAACGAAATGTTCCATAAGCTTCTTGAAGCAATCTTTTTTTGTTCTCTTATCGACAAAAGTGAAACCATCAATTCGTGCCTTCTTTGGCTCATTCCACTCCTGGACGGTGATCGAGACGTTGTCTCTAACAATGGCTCCGCATTGGCTGACAAACTTGGTGGCGTTCTTGCGGGGCTCCAGCGGCCTGCCGGTTGCACTGTCGACAACCTCGATGGTGCATGTTTCTCCTTGTTTCATCGTCTTGGTTGCGCCACGCTTTGACGACGTACTCGATTGTTTCGAC
>NW_021269066.1:0-1875 GCF_002162155.2 Triticum dicoccoides
TTGGGGTCTCGGAGTGATTTCCACGAATAACGAACCCTGGGGTGCGTTTACGTGTCGGTCATCAACACTCACGGTTTTTTGCAGATTCCTGCCCGTTTCGTGGACTATTACTCACTGTTTAGGGGTCCCGGAGTGATTTCCACGATTAACGAACCCTGATGCTCAGTTTGGTGTTCGGAAAGAAAAGCCGAGCTGAGGATCTTAAAAAGATATACGCAGGAGTCTAACATAAATATGTCAATATGGGAATGCAGGCTGCGCTGCTGACCTCTGCCGCACTGACTGCGAAGGTCGATGCGTTGAAGCAGAGCCTCGAGCGGTCCGAGAACGAGCTCGGCCGTGCCAAGAAGCAGCTCGAGGACAAGGAAGGTATGTAATACCTTATGTGAGTATATAAAAAATACCTGGTTGCAAATAATGACAGGACCAACGTGAATGTTGCAGGGGCCACATCCGAGGCGGCGACCCTGAGGGAAGCGCTATCCAAGGCCAAAGACAATGCGGCTGTGGAGCGCACTAAGCGAGAAAATCAAGAGGCGTGAGTGGCGGAGGTGCGGCAAGAGCTCGATGCTCTCATGAAGAAACATGAGAGTTTAGAGCTCGACTAGAAGACTCGAGAGTCTGAGCTTGCCTTGGCACTTGAAAGCGCCAAATCTGCCAAGGCCGAAGCCCAAAAAGCCCTCCAGGAGATTGAGGCGATGAAAAAGATTGTGGCGGGTAAGGCATTCCTTATGCAAAGCAAGCACACGAAAGTAAATTACCTGTTACTTACCCAAATCCGGAGCTCGCCAGGAGCATTCGCAGATCTGCCCCGCAGTGTATCCGATGCTGCCGCATTCTACCGGGCCGAGGAAGTAAGCTCGACGGAGAAGGTATGCTGGTCCCAGTATGCTGAGGCCGAATCCCCGGTGCCCTTGAGCGACCATCTGAAGCAGCTGGTCGAGCTTCATAAGGCAGCCGAACAGGCCATGAAGGGCCTGATAGGCCGGCTGTGGCCTGGGGAGGTCATGCCTTTGAGCTACTTTGGGCTGGTGCGGCGGCTGGTGGATGCCTGTCCATGGCTTGAAGTCATCAAGCGCTCCCTGTGCATCGAGGGCGCCCGTAGGGCTTTTGCCCGTGCTAAAGTGCATTGGGGTAAGCTGGATGCTGAGAAACTAGTGAATGATGGGCCACCGGAGGGGAAGGAGCATCGCAGGCCCGAGATGTATTATGAGGGCGTCCTGAATGGTGCCCGTCTTGTAGCAAATGAATGTACCGGGGATGTAATTTTTGAGTAAACTCGCTCGTGTTTATCCTGTGCGCTGAAAACTTGTTCATATGCGCTAAGCAACGCTTTTTAAATTTAAAATATTACCTTCTGTGCGGCCGTTTATTAAATCTGAGAGATGCAAGTCGTCGGCTTCTACCCCCATGCCACGAGTGCTGGGGTGTTCGGGATAAACCTGAGCGCTCTTGTTCCCATTCTTGGGTCCATCTAGGGAGGCGCTCATCACGTGTCAGTCATAAACACTCGCGGTTTTGGCAGATTCTGGCACGTTTAGTGGACTATTAGTCACTGTTTTGGGGTCCCGGAGTGATTTTCACGATTAACGAACCCTGGGGTGTGCTTATGTGCCGGTTATCAACACTCACAGTTTTGGCCGATTCTGGCCCATTTCGTGGACTATTACTCACCATTTTGGGGTCCCGGAGTGATTTCCACGATTAACGAGCCCTGGGCTGCGTCTACGTGTCGGTCATCAACACTCGCGGTGTTAGCCAATTCTGGCCCGATTCGTGGACTATTAGTCACTGTTTTGGGGTCCCTTAGTGATTTCCACGATTATCAAACCCTGGGGTGCGTTCACGTGTCGGTCATCAACACTCGCGGTTTTG
>NW_021269066.1:3626-4122 GCF_002162155.2 Triticum dicoccoides
ATTACTCACTGTTTGGGAGTCCCGGAGTGATTTCCACGATTAACAAACTCAGGGGCGCGCTTATGTGTCGGTCATCAACACTCACTGTTTTTCCGATTCTGGCCCATTTCGTGGACTATTACTCACCGTTTTAGGGTCCCGGAGTGATTTCCACGAATAACGAACCCTGCGGTGCGTTTACGTGTCGGTCATCAACACTCGCAGTTTTGGCCGATTCTGGCCTGTTTCGTGGACTATTACTCACTGTTTTGGGGTCCCGGAGTGATTTCCATAGTTGTTGAACCCCAAGGTGCACTTATGTGTCGGTCATCAACACTCACAGTTTTGGCCGATTCTGGCCCGTTTCGTGGACTATTACTCACTGTTTTGGGGCCCCGACGTGATTTCCATAGTTGTTGAACCCCAAGGTGCGCTTATGTGTCGGTCATTAACACTCTCAGTTTTGGCCGATTCTGGTCCGTATCATAGACTATTACTCACTGTCTTGGGGTCCCGG
>NW_021269067.1:0-1254 GCF_002162155.2 Triticum dicoccoides
TTACGTTGTGACGTTTGGTAGTACCCAAAGTGTTCCTCCGGTAAACGGGAGTTACACAATTCTCATAGTTACAGGAACATGTATAAGTCATGAAGGAAGCAATAGCAGAATACTAAACGATCAAGTGCTAAGCTAACGGGATGGGTCATGTCAATCACCTCATTCTCCTAATGATGTGATCCCATTAATCAAATGACAACACATGTCAATGGTTAGGAAACATAACCATCTTTGATTAATGAGCTAGTCAAGTAGAGGCATACTAGTGACTATATGTTTGTCTATGTATTCACACATGTATCATGTTTCCGGTTAATACAATTCTAGCATGAATAATAAACATTTATCATGATATGAGGAAATAAATAATAACTTTATTATTGCCTCTAGGGCATATTTCCTTCAGTCTCCCACTTGCACTAGAGTCAATAATCTAGATTACATAGTAATGATTCTAACACTCATGGAGTCTTGGTGTTGACCATGTTTTGCTCGTGAGAGAGGCTTAGTCAACGGGTCTGCAACATTCAGATCCGTATGTATCTTGCAAATCTCTATGTCTCCCACTTGGACTTGGTCCCGAATGGAATTGAAGCGTCTCTTGATGTGCTTGGTCCTCTTGTGAAATCTGGATTCCTTTGCCAAGGCAATTGCACCAGTATTGTCACAGAAGATCTTCATTGGTCCCGATGTACTAGGTATGACACCTAGATCGGAAATGAACTCCTTCATCCATACTCCTTCATTTGCTGCTTCAGAAGCAGCTATGTACTCCGCTTCACATGTAGATCCCGCCACGACGCTTTGTTTAGAACTGCACCAACTTACAGCTCCACCGTTTAATAAAAACACGTATCCGGTCTGCGATTTAGAATCGTCCGGATCAGTGTCAAAGCTTGCATCGACGTAACCATTTACGACTAGCTCTTTGTCACCTCCATATACGAGAAACATATTCTTAGTCCTTTTCAGGTATTTCAGGATGTTCTTGACCGCTGTCCAGTGATCCACTCCTGGATTACTTTGGTACCTACCTGCCAAGCTTATTGCTAAGCATACGTCAGGTCTGGTACACAGCATTGCATACATGATAGAGCCTATGGCTGAAGCATAGGGAACATCTTTCATTTTCTCTCTATCTTCTGCTGTGGTCGGGCATTGAGTTTGACTCAACTTCACACCTTGTAGCACAGGCAAGAATCCTTTCTTTGCCTGATCCATTTTGAACTTTTTCAAAATTTTGTCAAGGTATGT
>NW_021269068.1:0-1466 GCF_002162155.2 Triticum dicoccoides
GTGCACGCTCTCTGTTATATTAATGGTTACCCATTTAGATTTTGATTTTTCACAAGATCTGCCAAATATATGATTTAAGGTGGAGTTCATTCGGTTTCTTGACAAGAAAGTGTGCTCTAGCCAAACAAATCAGTGGTGTTGCTTCAAAGCAATGCCGAACCTGGAGAGCCACCCTGGCATCTATCAATGCTACATCATAACTGAAGAAATTATTTTGAATTTACCAGCTATGATCAATGCAGCTAGGGCCGGCAACATCTATCTATAGTGATACTCCTTTGTTTGTACTAGTAATTTTGTTTGTACCCTTTCTTTTTTTTCAACCGTAAAAATGGATGTTTGGAACCGGGTCCGTTCTACTTCCTCCCTCCGTGTACACGGATCTTTTTTCAACCTGATACTAGAGGCGGCACGCAGCGGGGTGATTTCGCGGATTCGCAAGTTTGGGAACGGGCAAAGGCCGCCCATCTGTAACCCTTCTGAAGGTGGAATGTTGTAACGCTTTCCGCTTCCCCAGGCCCTCTTTTAGTGCACGCTCTCTGTTATATTAATGGTTACCCATTTAGATTTTGATTTTTCACAAGATCTGCCAAATATATGATTTAAGGTGGAGTTCATTCGGTTTCTTGACAAGAAAGTGTGCTCTAGCCAAACAAATCAGTGGTGTTGCTTCAAAGCAATGCCGAACCTGGAGAGCCACCCTAGCATCTATCAATGCTACATCATAACTGAAGAAATTATTTTGAATTTACCAGGTATGATCAATGCAGCTAGGGCCGGCAACATCTATCTATAGTGATACTCCTTTGTTTGTACTAGTAATTTTGTTTGTACCCTTTCTTTTTTTTCAACCGTAAAAATGGATGTTTGGAACCGGGTCCGTTCTACTTCCTCCCTCCGTGTACACGGATCTTTTTTCAACCTGATACTAGAGGCGGCACGCAGCGGGGTGATTTCGCGGATTCGCAAGTTTGGGAACGAGCAAAGGCCGCCCATCTGTAACCCTTCTGCAGGTGGAATGTTGTAACGCTTTCCGCTTCCCCAGGCCCTCTTTTAGTGCACGCTCTCTGTTATATTAATGGTTACCCATTTAGATTTTGATTTTTCACAAGATCTGCCAAATATATGATTTAAGGTGGAGTTCATTCGGTTTCTTGACAAGAAAGTGTGCTCTAGCCAAACAAATCAGTGGTGTTGCTTCAAAGCAATGCCGAACCTGGAGAGCCACCCTGGCATCTATCAATGCTACATCATAACTGAAGAAATTATTTTGAATTTACCAGCTATGATCAATGCAGCTAGGGCCGGCAACATCTATCTATAGTGATACTCCTTTGTTTGTACTAGTAATTTTGTTTGTACCCTTTCTTTTTTTTCAACCGTAAAAATGGATGTTTGGAACCGGGTCCGTTCTACTTCCTCCCTCCGTGTACACGGATCTTTTTTCAACCTGATACTAGAGGCGG
>NW_021269069.1:0-1522 GCF_002162155.2 Triticum dicoccoides
GAACTTGCTTGACCGATTCAGGTGGAGTCCAATTAAGGACAGCTTGAACTCGCTCAGGGTTAACAGCAATACCTTTACCAGATATTACATGACCCAGATAGGTCACTTCTGACAACCAAAATTCACATTTGGAAAACTTGGCATAAAGGCGATGCTCTCGAAGTTTCTTCAACACTAGCCTTAGATGTTCGGCATGTTCTTCCTCGTTCTTAGAGTAGATGAGTATATCATCGAGATAAACTACGACGAATTTATCCAAATACTCCATGAAGATTGAGTTCATTAACCGAGAAAAGGTGGCTGGAGCGTTGGTTAATCCGAAGGACATGACGGTGTACTCGTATTGCCCATAACGAGTAACAAAGGCCGTTTTAGGGATGTCCCCGTTTCTGATTTTGATTTGATGGTAGCCCAACCTCAAATCCATCTTGGAGAAGACTGAGGATCCAACGAGCTGATCATACAGGTCGTTGATCCTAGGGAGCGGATATTTGTTCTTGATTGTGACCAAATTGACAGGTCGATAATCTACAACCATCCGGTCCGTACCATCCTTCTTCTTGACGAAGAGGACGGGGCAAGCCCACGGAGATGAACTAAGTCGGATGAAACCCTTTTTCAAGGACTCATCGAGTTGTTTCTTAAGCTCGGCTAGTTCTAGTGGTGCCATCTTATAGGGTCTTCTAGCAATCGGAACGGTTCCTGGAATGAGGTCTATTACGAACTCAACATCCCTGTCAGGTGGAACACCTGGCAATTCCTCTAGGAAGACATCCGGGAAGTCACGGACTACCGGAACGTCCTCAAGGTCTAGCAAAGGGCTGGCGTTAAGAGAATATAACTGTCGCTTGGCTATTCGGGTCAAGACATTGACTATCTTCCCCGAAGGATGGGTGAGTTGAACAGTCCTAGAGAAGCAATCAATTTTGGCTTGATGAGCTGACATCCAGTCCATACCCAAAATGATATTAATATCTGAAGATTTAAGGGCTATCAAAGATGCGAGGAAAACTAGTCTGTCGACTTGGATTTCATTTCCATGGCTTACTCTAAAAGTTTGCCATTTGGATCCCGGAGTTTGAATTACCATAGAGGTTGGCATGTCACAGAATGCGATGTTATGCAAACGAGCATAATTTTCGGATATAAAAGAATGAGAGGCTCCTGTATCGAAAAGAACAGATGCCGGGTGGCAATTAACAAGAAGCGTACCAAGAACGACGTTGGGATCCTCTTGAGCTTCCTCGGCTGAGATACAGTTGACATGGCCACGTGTAGCGGTGGCCGGCTTGGCGTGGAACACTTTTCCTGTCGGCTTGCCACGGCCAACAGCTTTAGCAGATTGGTTGGGGTTGGTCTGGGGACACTCACGCATATAGTGGCCAGATTCCCCACACTTGAAACAAGTCACGGAACTGGTACGTGGAGGAGCATTGTTGGTTGGACCCCCATAGGGCTTGGCTGGAGCAGACTGTTGAACAGGGCGAGGCGCCTGGAAAGATGGCCTCGGTGTGAACCTGGG
>NW_021269070.1:0-1067 GCF_002162155.2 Triticum dicoccoides
TGATGCTCAATCCCTCGAATAGGCGGTAATCCCGGTGGCACGTCTTGTGGAAAGATGTCAGCGAACTCCTGCAAAATGTTAGTGACAGCAGGAGGCAAAGAGGAAGGCACGTCCTCGAATGAAAATAATGCCTCTTTGCACACAAAAGCATAGCAAACAGATTTGCTGAAATCTAGCTCATCAATATCAGATTTGGTGGCAAATAAACATGCACTTTTCAATTTAATTTCAGAAGCAACACTAGATGGTTTATTATTAGGCTTCATTTGTTGCTCAAATTCTTTTGCCACAATCTGATTTTCACTCTTATTCATCTCCTGTTTTGCTTTATTAGCTCTATTAATATCATCTTTCAAAATGGAATCAGGAGTCATAGGAAGCAAAGTAATATTTTTATCCTTATGAACAAGAGTATAGTGATTGTTTCTACCATGGTGTACATAATTTTTATCAAATTGCCATGGTCTACCAAGTAATAAGGAACATGCTTGCATAGGTACCACATCACAATCAACATAATCAACATATGTAGAGATACTAAAATGCACACGAACAGTACGTGTTACCTTAACCTTGCCGCTGTTGTTGAACCATTGGATGTAGTAAGGATGTGGATGTGGTCTTGTGGTGAGAGAAAGCTTCTCCACCATCTCCATGCTAGCCAAGTTGTTGCAGCTCCCTCCGTCTATGATGACGTGCACAGAACATTCCTTCACAACTCCCTTGGTATGGAACAAATTGTGCCTCTGATTTTGCTCAGCTTGTGTGATCTGCACACTCAAAACACGTTGAGCAACTAAACATTCATACCTGTCAGCGTCTTCAGGAGCCATGTATTGCGTCTCATGATCAGAATCATCTCCACCATGTTCTTCACGTGTAATAAGAGCCAAAGTCTCCTCATCATAGTCACTAGCAGACTCATATCCACCATCCGCGGTAGCAATCATCACACGCGGAGATTTGCATTCTCTCGCATAATGACCTCCTCCCTTACAACGACGACAAATAATATCACTTGTGTGCCCTGTTGATGCCATGGAAGAAGAAGAACGCTGTGCAGGCCC
>NW_021269071.1:0-1503 GCF_002162155.2 Triticum dicoccoides
GAGCAAGAATCGGCCCAATCTGCGAGTCTTGACGACCAACACGTAAGCACATCTTGGGTTCGACAACCATGGAAATCGCTTTGGAACTCCAAAATGGTGAGTAATAGTCCGTGAAAGAGCCCTGAATCGGTAAAACCTAGGGTTATTGATCAATGATACATAAACGCACCCCGGGGTTCGTCAATCATGGAAATCGCTCAGGGACCCGAAATCAGTGAGTAATAGTCCATGAAACGGGCCAAACTCGGCCAAAACTGCAAATGTTGATGACAGACACATAAACACACCGTTGTTCGTCGATCGTGGAAATCGCTACGTGACCCCAAAACTGAGTAATAGTCCAAGAGACGGGCCAAAATCGGCCAAAACCGCGATTGTTGATGACCGACACGTAAGCGCGCCTTGGGGTTCGACAACCATGGAAATCGCTTTGGGACCCCAAAAAGGTGAGTAATAGTCCATGAAACGGGCCAGAATTGACAATAACCATGAGTGTTGATGACCGACACGTAAACGCACCACGGGGTTTGTTAATCGTGGAAATCACTACGGGACCCCAAAACAGTCAGTATTAGTCCATGAAACGGGCCAGAATTGGCCAAAACAATGAGTGTTGATGACCGACACGTAAGTGCACCTTTGGGTTCAACAACTGTGGAAATCGCTTTGACCGCAAAACGGTGAGTAACAATCCATGAAACGGGCCAGACTCGTCAAAAACCGCGAGTGTTGATGTCTGACACGTAAACGCACCCCGGGGTTCGTTAATCGCGGAAATCACTCCCGGACCCCAAAAAAGTGAGTAATAGTCCATGAAATGGGCCAGAATCAGCCAAAATTGTGACTGTTGATGACCGACATGTAAGCGCACCTTGGGGTTCATAAACTATGGAAATCGCTTTGGGATCCCTAAACGGTGAGTAAGAGTCCACGAAACGGGTCAGAATTGGCCAAAGCTGTGAGTGTTGATGACGGGCACGTAAACGCACCCCAGGGATCGTCAATCATCGAAATCGCTCAGGAACCCCAAAACAGTGTGTAACAGTGCACAAAACATACCAGAATCGGCCAAAATTGTGAGTTTTGATGACCGACACGTAAACGCACCCCGGTGTTCGTCAATCGTGGAAATCACTTCGGGATCCCAAAACTGAGTAATAGTCCAAGAAACAAGCAAGAATCGGCCCAATCTGCGAGTCTTGACGACCAACACGTAAGCACATCTTGGGTTCGACAACCATGGAAATCGCTTTGGAACTCCAAAATGGTGAGTAATAGTCCGTGAAAGAGCCCTGAATCGGTAAAACCTAGGGTTATTGATCAATGATACATAAACGCACCCCGGGGTTCGTCAATCATGGAAATCGCTCAGGGACCCGAAATCAGTGAGTAATAGTCCATGAAACGGGCCAAACTCGGCCAAAACTGCAAATGTTGATGACAGACACATAAACACACCGTTGTTCGTCGATCGTGGAAATCGCTACGTGACCCCAAAACTGA
>NW_021269072.1:0-1016 GCF_002162155.2 Triticum dicoccoides
CGGTAATCCCGGTGGCACGTCTTGTGGAAAGACGTCAGCGAACTCCTGCAAAATGTTAGTGACAGCAGGAGGCAAAGAGGAAGGCACGTCCTCGAATGAAAATAATGCCTCTTTGCACACAAAAGCATAGCAAACAGATTTGCTGAAATCTAGCTCATCAATATCAGATTTGGTGGCAAATAAACATGCACTTTTCAATTTAATTTCAGAAGCAACACTAGATGGTTTATTATTAGGCTTCATTTGTTGCTCAAATTCTTTTGCCACAATCTGATTTTCACTCTTATTCGTCTCCTGTTTTGCTTTATTAGCTCTATTAATATCATCTTTCAAAATGGAATCAGGAGTCATAGGAAGCAAAGTAATATTTTTATCCTTATGAACAAGAGTATAGTGATTGTTTCTACCATGGTGTACAGAATTTTCATCAAATTGCCATGGTCTACCAAGTAATAAGGAACATGCTTGCATAGGTACCACATCACAATCAACATAATCAGCAAATGTAGATATACTAAAATGTACACGAACAGTACGTGTTACCTTAACCTTGCCGCTGTTGTTGAACCATTGGATGTAGTAAGGATGTGGATGTGGTCTTGTGGTGAGAGAAAGCTTCTCGACCATCTCCATGCTAGCCAAGTTGTTGCAGCTACCTCCGTCTATGATGACGCGCACAGAACGTTCCTTCACAACTCCCTTGGTATGGAACAAATTGTGCCTCTGATTTTGCTCAGCTTGTGTGATCTGCACACTCAAAACACGTTGAGCAACTAAACATTCATACCTGTCAGCGTCTTCAGGAGCCATGTATTGCGTCTCATTATCAGAATCATCTCCACCATGTTCTTCACGTGTAATAAGAGCCAAAGTCTCCTCATCATAGTCACTAGCGGACTCATATCCACCATCCGCGGTAGCAATCATCACACGCGGAGATTTGCATTCTCTCGCATAATGACCTCCTCCCTTACAACGACGACAAATAATATCACTTGTGTGCCCTGTTGATGCTA
>NW_021269073.1:0-2044 GCF_002162155.2 Triticum dicoccoides
AAGATGGAGAACGAGCTGAGGGCGCGAGGAATCCGTCCAGGTACGGAGGGATGGGACCCAAGGGCCAAAAGCTGGTGGTACGGGCATGGGGGAACGCTGAACCCGGAGACAGGGGAGTGTGTTTACCGGGGCAAATTAATTAAACCCACCCAAGCCCTTATTAACGCAATGAGGGATGCTCAACAGGGGAAGATCAAGTTCAACAGAGAGAACGACGCGCTGACAAAAGCCCTCGGGAATCCTGAACACGGAGGACGTGTACGAGGCATGGGGCACATTCCGTGGAAAATAGGGTTCCCCCAGAACGATGACCCGTACGGTTACAGAAGCCGTAAGAGAAAGATGGATCGGGAAGCAGATGTTGTGGCGCGGTTGGCATCGGAAATGGATGTGATGAAGAAAACCATGAGTGTAGTAGTAGCCGAAAGAGATGCAGCTCGGGTGCAGCATGAAGATCATCCAGCGGATCTCGGAAGCCAGCAGCGGAGAAGCAGCGTGGCTTCCACGGAGGCCCCACCGGCTGGTGCAGATGCACCGACGATCGAAATTACTGCACCGGAGCCTCTGGTGGTCCAAATTACTGCACTGGAGCCTCTGGTGGTCGAAATTACTTCACTGGAGCCTCCTCGCTACCCCGTGGACGATATAAAGGAGATGAAAGAATGTCATCTGTATTATCCTATCGGGAACATGTCCATGAAGGTAGCCATCGGCAGTGCTTTACCATGTTTACCTGGAGCACTCCACCACAACAACCCCATTCAAGATGGCTATGCTCGTGTCACGGTGGAGGACATAGTCCAAGGGTTTGAGGACCTGGAGATTGACATTGCTACACCTGAAGGGGAGAAAAGACTTGGAGATGTCAAGCGCCATTTCATTCTATGGCAAAAGAAGTTTATCAAGTTTCCAGGCGAGGCGCCAAGGACAACAAGTCCACCCCCCTACGGTGGTGGTGGTGGCGGTGGCGGTGGTGGTGGTGGTGGTGGTGGCGGTTCACCTACACCTCCGTCACGTCAGCCGACGCCGCCCCCCAGTCCACAACGTCCGGCGGGTGATCAGCCGCCGCCCCCCAGTCCTCGTCCGGCGGGTGATCAGACGCCGCCCCCCAATCCACCTTCGGCAAAGAAGAAGAAGCAGTCCTGGATTATTAACCCGGACCCTTATGTACCTAAGACCACAAAGGTACCGGAGCCATCACTGAAGCCTCTCCCCACAAGGCCTTGGGAACGTAGTGCCGAGGAAGTCGACACGGCCGCGGCTGCTGATTTGGAGAAATGGAAGGCGGACTGCCAGAAGAATAGAGAGCCCGAGCCCAAGCCAGTATTTTCTGATGAGCAAAAGAAGTGGGCTAAGTCATTTTTGAGCACACCGTCCCAAGCCGCGAAGAATCTGCCTAACGACTATGCACGTGAACTTCGCAGGCAGGCACTCATGTTCAAGGAGAACAAAGAGCGGGAGAAGGCCGAAAGTAAAAAAAGCGGGAAACAAGTTGCCCAGCTCGGGAAACAAAGTAAACAATCGATTGCCCCGCTTATAGTGGAAGCCTTCTGTCCGGATGCCCCCGAGATCATACAAGCTGCGGCAGCACAGGGATTGACTATAACGAGTGCCAGAGAACAAGCGGCCAACTTAGGTATTACTCTTCGTGAACTGTTAGGCCTTGATGAGGCGCCAGTGAAGGAGGTAGTAATTACATATGTCAAGAATGGGCCTCTCGTCGAGCCTGCGCAGGAAAAGGATCTACCTCCACAAATGAAAGGTCTGCTGAAATGGTACAAGGGTTACATAAAAAATAAAAATGCCAAAGAATATATTTATGCGGAAGTTAGACATGAGCATCACTTCAAACATTACTATGTACAAATTGAACTGAGTGAATTGTTCCAGCTTTTCAATCTGCGCGAGCTCGATAAATCTATCATCAGTTGCTACGTTCTGTAAGTGATTTATTAATTTCTACCCCATCTCGTTCATATTGCCTGCACTATATATATGTCCTAACTATATTGTTGTGTCCGCTATTATACATGCAGAATGAAGA
>NW_021269074.1:0-2440 GCF_002162155.2 Triticum dicoccoides
TAGACTAAATATTTCATTTGATTTTTAGGATTTTAATAGATTTTTTGCAAATTGGTTTGAAATTATTTTCAAAATCATTAATCCAACTGAAATGTAGAAAAATAAATGAAAAAGTAAAACCAATACAGGACTGGCCAAAACTGGATGGCTCGTAACTATCCGACGCTTAACGCAGCACATAGCCACCACACAGGATTTGAAGCTCTTGAAGTTTGATTTTTTTTAAAAGAGGAAATAAAAGGACTTCCTCAAATATTCAATTTGAAATTCATTTTCTTTCTTCAGATATTCAAACCGCCCAAAAAAAAGAGAGAAGATAACTCTATGTGCTTCGCTTATATCTTTTGAGCTAGACAGTTGCTCTTGTGCTTCACTTATACTTGTTAGAGCACGGCGGTGATTATATTTTATAGAAATAATTGCACTCTCATGCTTCACTTAAATATTTTTAAGAGTCTATTTAATAGAAAGTGGTAACGAGCATGGGTTATAAGACTAGTCCAAAAATGATAGGTATTTAAGAGTGGTATAATAAAAACTTTCATGTAGATCACTAAATATGAAACGTATGTTTTAATTATATTGATGTAGTAATATGAAAGGTTATGGTATAACAGGGATGCGTGAGCATTTATATGTCCGATTGAAATCCTTGCTTGAACAGTCTGATTTCCAAAACCATCCCCAACCATTGGGCCGATCACCTTGTCGGGGAAGGATCTTTATTCAACGCCGGCATTGCCGCCGCCGAAGTCAAGACGATGAACAACCTCAAAACAAAACTACTTTAGCCTAAAACTATCCACACACACGTGGATCCGGCCTCTCACCACCGATGACCGAGGTTGTTAGCGGAGGGAGCCGCTGGAGGACGGCGGGAAGGAACTCTCCTTGGGAGAGACGCTGGCGAGATCGCCCTTTTTCTTCCCGAGGAAGAGAGAACGACCCGTATGTTCATGTAATAATAGGGAGTATTTCTGTTGGGTGACAATTTTATGTGGTGGCCACACAATGTCATCTCATCTGATGGCGGCCGAAAACTTGGGCGGCCGGCCCCAGATCGAATTATTTGCCTTTAACAAATATACGTTATTTTAATATTAATAGTGTATGATACTCTTATAATACGTACTCCTGTGTCAGCCGGACGGCCGGGACCTAGAAGACTTTGTGAATAATAGCTATTTTATTCAGTTCAAGAAATAATTGACGACGCTTGAAAGAATTTCAGCACAAAGCAACGTACAGACCGGCCGGGACCTAGAAGACTTTTGTTTTCCTTTTTGCAAGTGATCGACCATGCAAAGGCAATAAGGCGAGGCGGTCGAGCTTCAGCACACAATAAGCAAGCATAGCATGGCGGTCGTCCTGCTCTTCCTAAGCCTTAGCATCCTCCTTGTGTCGGCAGCGGCAACGGGGCAGCTCTGCGGCAGCGGCGGCAACTACACGGCCAACAGCACCTACCAGTCCAACCTTGCCGCCATCGCCGCCACCCTCCCCAACAAGGCGTCTTCCTCCTCGCAACTGTTTGCCACCGCGACCGCCGGCCAAGCCTCCGACGTGGTGTACGCGCTCGCGCTCTGCCGTGGCGACACGGTGAACGCCGCGGCCTGCAGGGACTGCCTCGCCGCCTCGTTCCGGGAAGCGCAGCGGGCGTGCCCGTTCCAGCAGGGCGCCACCGTCTACTACGACGGCGGCGAGCAGCAGCAGCAACAACAGCAGACGTGCGTCCTCGGCTTCTCCAGCGACGACCTCCTCGTCCCCAGCATCACCGAGAACGAGACGCTGTTCCAGTCATTCCAAAATGACAGCTTCTTCGGCGACCCAGGCACCGTCACTCCGGACGTCCACGACCTGCTCACGCGGACGGCCCAGGACGCGGCCGCCGCAGAGAGGCGGTACGCCACCGCGGTCATGGACTCCGTTAGCACTGTTACCCGGACGCTCTACTCTCTGGCTCAGTGCACGCCGGATCTGCCCACTGGGGACTGCCTGGCGTGCCTCCAGCGGATCATCGCCATGGTCAACACCACCACGGCGGTGCGCCTGGGTGGACAGATCCTCGTGCTGCGCTGCAACATCAGGTTCGACGTGAATCTGTTCTACCAGGGCCAACCCATGCGGCGGGTCACTCCATCATCCATCGCTCCGGTGCCGACCACCACCACCACTACTACAGGAAAGAGTATGTGATCAGTGATCGACCACCAATTCACTTCAATTTGGGTGTTCAAACAATTGAAGTTATAATTTGGTTGACATGGTTTCTCTTATCATAATTTATTGATGTTTATTTATTTTCCCTTAGAAGAATTCTTGATTTTTAATTCTTAAGGAAAAGGAATCAAACCATGGGTAATTGCCATATCTGTAGCTGCTCCAGTAGCACTTATCGCATTCTGCTTCATCGTTTGCTATCCTCGGCTCAGAAGAAGGCACA
>NW_021269075.1:0-14659 GCF_002162155.2 Triticum dicoccoides
GCAAAGTAATATGATAGTGGTGGTAACGGTAACAAAGTAAAAACAGCAAAAGTAATGTTTTTGGTATTTTGTAGTGATTGTAACAGTAGCAACGGAAAAGTAAATAAGCGAGAACCAGTATATGGAAAACTCGTAGGCACCGGATTAGCGATGGATAATTATGCCGGATGTGGTTCATCATGTAGCAGTCATAACATAGGGTGACACAGAACTAGCTCCAGTTCATCAATGTAATGTAGGCATGTATTCCGAATATAGTCATACGTGCTTATGGAAAAGAACTTGCATGACATCTTTTGTCCTACCCTCCCATGGTAGCGGGGTCCTAGTGGAAACTAAGAGATATTAAGGCCTCCTTTTAATAGAGAACCGGAACAAAGCATTAGCACATAGTGAATACATGAACTCCTCAAACTATGGTCATCACTGGGAGTGGTCCCGATTATTGTCACTTCGGGGTTGTCGGATCATAACACATAGTAGGTGACTATAGACTTGCAAGATAGGATCAAGAACACACATATATTCATGAAAACATAATAGGTTCAGATCTGAAATCATGGAACTTGGGCCCTAGTGACAAGCATTAAGCATAGCAAAGTCATAGCAACATCAATCTCAGAACATAATGGATACTAGGGATCAAACCCTAACAAAACTAACTCGATTAGATGATAAATCTCATCCAACCCATCACCGTCCAGCAAGCATATGATGCAATTACTCACGCACGGCGGTGAGCATCATGAAATTGGTGATGGAGGATGGTTGATGATGACGACGACGACGAATCCCCCTCTCCGGAGCGCCGAACGGACTCCAGATCAGCCCTCCCGAGAGAGATTAGGGCTTGGCGGTGGCTCCGTATCGTAAAACGCGATGAAACTTTCTCTCTGATTTTTTTTCTCCCCCAAAGCCAATATGTGGAGTTGGAGTTGGCATCGAAGGGCCACCAGGGGGCCCACGAGGTAGGGGGCGCGCCCAGGGGGGAGGGGCGCGTCCCCCACCCTCGTGAACAGGGTGTGGGCCCCCTGGCCTTCATCTTTGGCGAGGATTTTTTATTATTTATTCTAAGATATTCCGTGGAGTTTCAGGTCATTCCGAGAACTTTTGTTTTCTGCACATAAAACAACACCATGGCAGTTCTGCTAAAAACAGCGTCAGTCCGGGTTAGTTCCATTCAAATCATACAAGTTAGAGTCCAAAACAAGGGCAAAAGTGTTTGGAAAAGTAGATACGACGGAGACGTATCAGGGTCTCCTCCCGAGATCTAGGACTGAAAGAACTCCGGATATTCGAAATGGAGGTGGTCCTCGCGCTCCCAGGTGGCTTCTCGGTCGGAATGATGTGAACACTTCACTTTCAGGAATTTGATTGACTTGTTGCGAGTCTTGCGCTCAGTTTCTTCAAGAATAGCAATGGGGTGCTCATGATAAGACAGATCCTCTTGGAGATCAATCTCTTCGAAGTTGATGGTGCGCTCAGGCGTCTTGAAGCACTTGCAAAGCTGTGACACGTGGAACACATTGTGCACATTTGTGAAGTTGGAGGGAAGCTCAAGTTGATAGGCGAGGTCGCCTCTTTTGCCAATGATCTTGAAAGGACCCACGTATCTAGGGGCAAGCTTCCCTTTGATACCGAAGCGACGAGTGCCTTTCATTGGAGAGACACGGAGCTAGACATGGTCTCCGATCTCGAAAGTCAAATCACGATGCTTGCTATCATAGTAACTCTTTTGGCGCGATTGCGCGGCTTTGAGATTCTCACGAATGACTTTACACATTTCTTCAGCCTCTATGATCAAGTCGTTGCCAAGAAGTTGGCGTTCGCTAGTCTCTGACCAATTTAGAGGAGTACGACACTTCCTGCCATAGAGAATCTCGAATGGGGCCTTGCCCGAACTCGCTTGGAAACTGTTGTTGTAGGAGAACTCGGCATATGGAAGACAATCCTCCCACTTCATGCCGAAAGAAATGACACAAGCCCTGAGCATATCTTCGAGAATTTGGTTAACTAGTTTGAGGATGGAAAGCTGTGCTGAAGCGAATATTGGTGCCCATGGCCTTCTGGAAGGAGTCCTAGAATTTAGAGGTGAAGATGCTTCCACGATCTAAAGATATAAATTGTGGAATGCCGTGCAAGGAGACAATCCTGGAGGTGTATAGCTCTGCCAGCTGAGCTGCTTGATGGATTCTTTGATAGGCAGAAAATGAGCCACTTTAGTAAGCTTGTCAATGACGACGAAGATAGCATCATTTCCACGCTTGGACTTAGGAAATCCAGTCACGAGGTCCATTTTGATATGATCAAACTTCCATTCTAGAATGGCAAGAGGTTGGAGGAGACCAGCTGGTCGTTGGTGTTCTGCTTTCACCCTTCTGCAGACATCACATTCGTTCACAAATTGAGCGATTTCCTGCTTCATTCGAGTCCACCAATACGACTGCTTGAGGTCATGGTACATCTTCGTACTTCCAGGATGAATAGACAGGAGTGAATTGTGAGCCTCGTTCATAATGACTTTACGAAGATCACCCTTAGGAACCACAATCCGGTCCTCGGAGAATAAGGTGTCTCTGTCATCAATGCGATAGCACTTGTATTTGGAGATGCCCTTGTCACTTCTTCACCATGGTATCCAGGAGTTGTGCCTCACGAAATTGATCTTCCAAAGTAGGAGAGACTATGAGGTTGGCAAGAAAGCCTTGAGGAACAACTTGGAGATTCAACTTGCGGAAAGCTTCACAAAGATCCGGTTGAAATGGCTTGAGGATTAAGCTGTTGAAATAAGCCTTTCTGTTCAAAGCATCTGCAATGACATTGGCCTTTCCTGGAGTATATTCAATACTCGTATTGTACTCTTGAATCATTTCGACCCATTGAGTTTGCCTGAGGTTGAGGTTGGGCTGGGTGAAGATGTACTTGAGACTCTTGTGATCAGTGAATATGTCCACTTTCCTTCCCAACAAGAGATGTCTCCATGTTATTAGTGCCTGGACAACTGCCGCCAACTCAAGATCGTGAGTGGCGTAGTTCTTTTCGTTGGGCTTCAACTGATGAGAGGTATAGGCCACAACTTTCTTCTCTTGCATTAACACAGCACCGAGACCTTGAAGAGAAGCATCACAGAAAACTTCGAATGGCTTGGATTCGTCACGAGGAGTCAAGACAGGAGCTGTGACGAGTTTCTCTTTGAGAGTGTTGAAAGCAACATCACACTCAGGAGTCCAGACATACTTCACATGCTTCTGGAGGAGGTTGGAAAGAGGATTTGCAATCTTAGAGAAATTCTCAACGAATCTTCGGCAATAGCTTGCAAGTCCAAGAAAACTGCGAAGCTGCTTGACATTCTGAGGAGGTTCCCAATTCACAATTGCATACACCTTCTCGGGATTAACAGCGATGCCCTTGGCAGAGATGATATGACCAAGGTAAAGAACTTCATCAAGCCAAAATTCACATTTGGAAAACTTCACATAGAATTGATACTCCCTGAGCTTGTCGAGAACCAATCACAAATGTTTGGCATGATCCTTCTTATTCTTGGAGAAGAACAATATATCATCGAGATAGACCAAGACGAATTCATTAGTGTAGGGGTTGAAGATGAAATTCATCATTCGAGAGAATGTTGGAGGAGCATTGACAAGGCCAAAAGACATGACATTATATTCATAAGAACCAAAACTTGTTCTGAATGCTGTGTTGGGAATATCTTCTTCACGAATTCGAATCTGATGATAACCCATACGAAGGTCAAGCTTGGAGAACACTTTAGCACCTTTGAGTTGCTCGAATAGCTCATTGATGTTGGGAAGTGGATACTTGTTCTTGATAGTCTTCTTGTTCAATGGACGGTAATCGACGCAAAGTCGGTCCATGCCATCCTTCTTCTGGACAAAAACAACACCACAACCCCAAGGAGATGAACTCGGTCTGATCAAACCCAGATGCTCTTGTTCATCGAGTTGTTTCTTAAATTCCTTCAACTCTTTTGGTCCAAGCATGTATGGACGCTTGCAAACTGGTTCCATGCCAGGCTCAAGATCGATAAAGAATTCAACTGGCCAGTGGGGAGGCATACCCGGAAGCTCTTCTGGAAAGACATCTTGGTACTCACAAATGACTATAATATGAGAGATAGCTCTAGCTCGCCCTTCTCATTGAGAGAAAACAACTAAATGGTTTCATCACGAGCGGCATAGATGATCACATCCTCAGAAGAGTGTGTCAATTGAATTTCCCTGGCAGCACAATCAAGCTGAGCCTTGTGCTTAGAAAGCCAGTCCATCCCGAGAATTAGATCAATATCCAAGTCACCAAGGATAATTGGTTTAGACAAGAATTTATAGTTTCCCATCTTGATGGAAACATCCGGAATCACCAAACTAGAGCTCAACCATTTTCCCGGAGAAACGATATCCATGGGTTTACCCAAATGTGAAGAAATGAATTCATGCTTCGCAAAAAACGGTCTTGACATGAAACAATGCGAAGCACCAGTATCAAATAAGATTTTTGCAGGAATATCATTAACAGGAAGGTTACCCATGATCACTTCTGAAGAATCCTTTTCCTGAGCTGCATTCATCATGTTCACCTTGGCATGCTTGGGATTATGCATGACCACTGCATTGCCGGAAGATCTCATAGGAGGAGGAGGCGGAAGGCGCCTTTGGTTGAAGCCCTTGTTCGCATAGTGACCCTTTTGCTTACACTTGTTGCAAGTCACCTCTAAGAGCGGACGATGATAAGGAGCATTTGACCTTGGAGCTTGATTCTGAGACTTGTTCTGATATCCAGGGTTGGGTGGGTGGGAAGTTCCATGGCCACCTTTGTTCTTCTGCTGGTAAGGCTGACGGAACGGAGGAGGAGGAGGCAACCAGAACTTCTGTTGCTTAGCTGCCACTAGTGAGGAAGAAGAAGACTGAACTACGTCCCTGACTCTCTTCTTAGAGGCCTCACACTTGAGCTGGGCAGCTTCTTGCTTCAGTGCCATCTTGTAGAATTCATCATACTTTTTCGGCTCAAAAAGCACGAGAGCTAATTGCAGATCTTCTCTTAGACCACCTCTGAATTGATAAATCATGCTCTTTTCATCAGGGACGTCTTGCTTAGCAAAGCGAGAAAGTTTTTGAAACTGGATGTTGTATTGATACACAGACATGCTGCCTTGCTTGAGATTGCGGAACTCCTCAAGCTTACTCTCAACAACACTTTCTGGAATGTGATGAGCTTTGAAGTCTCGGTGGAAATCATCCTAGGTAATCACACGACCTCCTCTGGAATGTTTGTATTGTTGATACCACTCAGCAGCTTGGTCCTTGAGTTGAAAAGAAGAAAACTTGACAAAGTCCTCAGGCCTGACATTGCTAGATTCAAAATGCTTCTTGATGTCGACGAGCCAATCATCGGCATCAGTGGCCTCGGCACAGAAGCTGAAAGACTTTGGCTGATTTGCAAGGAATTGGTTGAGGGTAGCAAAGTGAGGCTGATTATTGCCTTGGCCTTGATTTCCTTGGTTGCCTTGCCCTTGGTTGCGTTCTTGCAAGAGTTGCAAAATCATCTGAGCATTGGCGTTGGTGGCTGCCATGACAGCTTGCCATGCCTCCGGAGGCGGAGGTGGAGGTGGAGGGTTCGACTAACTCCCATCATTGCGTTCCGGATTCTGACGCGTTGGCGGTGCCATCCTGGAGAGGGTGATATCCGTTAGCATCTTGAAAGACATATATTCAAGCTGAATCAAAGGATCGAAATTGCAACATATAGCCTTAACATTCGAATAAGAATGAACGAATGAATTCCAAAGTAAATCATCACACTTCCATTAAGGTGATAAGCCACTTAGATAAAGGTAGAAGAATAAAACAACAAGGTACGGATATGAACAAATACTTGGTAAGGATTACCCAATCACAAACCAAATATCTGCGGGAAGAAATACTAGAGCTACAAGAATTCCCACTTCTCAACTCCCGAAACTTTCTGGTTATGCAATCAGGTGTTGGGGATACAGGGGACACAAAATATATCACCCAAACTAACAATACCTAGATCCAGCTGTATCCATCCTTCAACACATAACCAAGAAACCTTCGGAAATCGTTTACCTCAACCTTCGAAAAGCATCCGTTATACGAGTTATGGCAATACTCCCGAACTCCCGCCCCAGTACTGGGTGGAGTCAAGGTGATCTCACCAACAACTGCATAAAAGAGATTTTCGATGTCGGCGAAACTCAGGTATTCCAGAACTGCAACGATAAAATTGTGACGACAACACCTCGGAGCTCAACTCCCCGGGACACTGCCACAACCCCTAAATGTCAGGAGGCACCAAGAACAATGTTCTTGTCACAAAACCATCGGAACGATTCCAAGATACCCGCGTGATCCTAAAATTTTTTTAGTGAAATTTGAGGAGAGTAGAGTCAAAACTTCTACGTCAGGAGGCCTCACCAGAGAGATGAAGGGACTGGGGAGTAAAAAGAATCCAACTCTCCGATATATATAATCCTAAGACTCAAAACATTTTTTTAGACTCAACAACGCCAGCGATTCGATCAAGCAGGGGGCTCCTAAGTCGGGGATGGCTCTGATTACCAACTTGTAACACCCACGATACGGCTATATCTCCCACGTGTCGATGCACGACTTAGAGGCATAACCGCATGGTGGTTTTGTCGCAAGAAGGGTCATCTTCACACAATCCCATGTAATGAACAAGGATGGGATAAAGAGTTGGCTTACAATCGCCACTTCACACAATACATAACTTAACAAACATCATACAGAGTACAATCAAGGTCTGACTACGGAACCAAAATAAAAGAAGACAAACCCCAAGTGCTAGATCCCCGATCGTCCCAACTGGGCTCCACTACTAATCATCAGGAAAAGACACATAGTAATGGCCACGTTCCTCGTCGAACTCCCACTTGAGCTCAGTTGCATCATCTGCACTGGTATCGTCGGCACCTGCAACTGTTTTGGTAGAATTTGTGAGTCACGAGGACTCAGCAATCTCACACCCGCGAGATCAAGACTATTTAAGCTTATAGGAAGGATGGGGTAAATGAGGTGGAGCTGCAGCAAGCACTAAGCATATATGGTGGCTAACATACGCAAATGAGAGCGAGCAGAGAGGCAAAGCACGGTCGTGAAGCTAGAAGTGATCAAGAAGTGATCCTGAAACTACTTACGGTCATCCATAACCCTGACCGTGTTGAATTCCTGGACTCCGCCGAGAACAACCATCACGGTTACACACGCGGTTGATGTATTTTAATTAAGCCAAGTGTCAAGTTCACTACAACCGGACATTAACAAATTCCCATCTGCCTCATAACCGTGGGCACAGCTTTCGAATGATAATACCCTGCATGGGTGTCCCAATTTAGCCCATTATAAGCTCTCACTGTCAACAAAGGATATTCCTTCTCCCGGGAAGACCCGATCAGTCTCGGAATCCCGATTTACAAGACTTTTCGACAATGGTAAAACAAGACCAGCAAAGCCGCCCGATGTGCCGACAAATCCCGATAGGAGTCGCACGTATCTCATTCTCAGGGCACACTGGATAAGTCAAGCTACGAGTAAAACCAAGCCTCGAGTTTCCCCGTGGTGGCCCCGCAGGCTGCTCGGTTCGGACCAACACTTGAAGGAGCACTGGCCCGGGGGGGCTAAAACAAAGATGACCCTCGGGCTCGCGAAAACCCAAGGGAAAAGGTGTAGGTGGTAGGCAAATGGTAAAACCAAGGTTGGGCCTTGCTGGAGGAGTTTTATTCAAAGCGAACTGTCAAGGGGGTCCCACAAATCACCCAACCGTGTAAGGAACGCAAAAATCAAGGAACATAACACCGGTATGACAAAAACTAGGGCGGCAAGAGTGGAACAAAACACCAGGCATAAGGCCGAGCCTTCCACCCTTTACCAAGTACATAGATGCATTAATTAAATAAGAGATATTGTGATATCCCAACATATCAATGTTCCAACATGGAACAAACTTCATCTTCACCTGCAACTAGCAACGCTATAAGAGGGGCTGAGCAGAGCGGTAACATAGCGAAACAACGGTTTGCTAGGAAGGGATGGTTAGAGGCTTGACATGGCAACATAGGAGGCATGATATAGCAAGTGGTAGGTATCGCGGCATAGCAAAAGAGCGAGCAACTAGCAAGCAAAGATAGAAGTGATTTCAAGGATATGGTCATCTTGCCTGCAAAGTTCTCAGAGTTGTCGAAAGCTTGATCCTCGTAAGCGTTCTCAACAGATTCCTCGTTCACGTACTCGTCTCCCGGCTCTACCCAAATACAAGAACACAAGCAAAGGAACATCTATCAACCATGATGTAATGCACAAGCAACATGATGCAAAACATGGCATGGTATGCGAGATGTGGTATGCAATGCATAAGCGTGCTCCGGAAGGGAAAAGATATACAAGGCATCAACTTGGCAAACCAAGTATGCCACTGGAAAGATGAGATGATTTCGGTTGAAATCGATATAAAGATCACCGGAATCGGATGCACGGTTTGCAAATGACAAGCAAAACAAAGATGGCATAATTCTGCGACTAACAGCACGATGCCACTTAGCATGCAACAAGAAACTAAGCTACTGCACTCAAACATAACAACAAAGCATATGGCAGTGATCTACGCAAGATCCTTGACAAAAGATGTACACGGAGCTATGGCTAAAACACACCAGACCAGGTTCAAAGAAGCATGGCAAAAGTGCAAAAGATATCAGCTTCACAGACTTAGTGAAAATAACAACATGCCAGAAATTAACATCAGGAAGTCTTGTTTAGAGAAAGCAAACAACATGCTACAGGATCATAACCTAGCAAAACAAGGCATGTTGTGAATCTACTCAAAGCGTAGAACAAAAGTCCCTTAGTGACCATGAGCCGAAAAGGATCAGAAGATATGATGGCACCCATGTAAACATAAGCATGTTTCGTTACAGATTTCAGACTTAGCAGAAAACTGAGCATGGCATAAACAGATTCAACATGGCATATTTACAAGCTTGATTAAATCACTACAAGGCATGTCATGGCATGGAACAAGTTCTAGCATGAAGTAAACATGAAAATGAAGTTATCCATGTGCAAAACAACCACCTAGCATAATTGCATAAATATACACATGAGAGACAAAACAACAACATGAAGTAAAATGACATGATCATGAACTTGCTCAAATGCAGAAACTAATGCCATCGCTGGGTTGGTGGGATTTTTCTACCCCAAAAGCATATATAATATGGTGGGGTTGCTATAGAAAAATCATCACAAGTGCAATAAGTTAAAAACTGCCCTAAATGGAATATAACAGAATTGGCAGTTTCCTTATTTGGAAATGTCCAGAAATGGACTTGCCTGAAAAGGATAGATTCCAAATCCCAGAAATGGATTACTTGCTGGAAAATAAAAATAGAAGGAAAAACCAGGGGTATGGGAGGATGACAGGTGGGTCATGGCCCCTGGTGAGTAGGACAGGTGGGGCCACCCTGTCATACACATGCACGTTGCAGTATACAGAAAAAAGGGGGGTTACACTTGTGCCCGCGGGGAATCGAACCCAGGTCGCTGGGTTGCCACCGAGTGGCTCAAGCCACTGGGCTAGACGGCGACGGCTGACAGAAGAGGGGGGTTCTTCTCCTCTTAGCCTAACTGCCAAGGCAACTACTGAAACAGAGGAAGGAGGGGAAGGCAACAGCGCGGCCGGAGGCGGCGGAGGAATGGCCTGAGCAACTCCGACGACCTAACAGAGTGGCGGAAGGTGCTACGGGATAGCAAGAGGATCCCGCGCTCGCGCTTGGTATGCACGATGCCCAACAGCGACGGAAACATTGCCGATGACGAGGTCCAGAGCGGGCGGCGACGAACTCAAACACGCCGAGTCGCGGGGTTAAACTAGCGACACCGCACACGGATCTACCCTACGTGACACGGAGACGCCGACGGGCACGTGCAGAGATGCTAAGGAGGTCGGAGCACTCGCCGGAGACGAGGTCCGACGGCGGCGAGATCGAGCGCCCGCGGCGGACGCGGTTAGATCATGCAAATGAGGGGGAAAAGGGGGCAGGGAGCAGTGCATGCTCACCACAAGCACGATGGTGCGCTTGGTTTGGCGGGAGGTGGACGAATACGGTGATGGCGATGGTCGAACACGTTCGGCTGTCGGGTTCGAAGACGAGGAAGATGAGGTCACTGCCGGGGCTCCGGCTCCATGTAGTCGACGACGGGGACGAAGAGGGACACGCTAGGCAGGGTAGAGATCGACGAAGAGCACGCCGGCAACGAGGACGCACTCCTCGATGCGTTTGGGATGGTGATGGTGCGATCAATCTGGTGGCTAAACCTACCAGGAAACGGCGGCGGCAGACGAGGGAAACCCTAGGCGAAGTAGGGGACGAGGAATTGTGGCTTAAAACGGGCTAAGGTGAGCGGCGCGAGCTCATGCGCGCTCGTGCTCGCGGTCCCCATGGCAACGGCGAGAGAAGAGGGAAAAGGTGGGTGCGGGGAACAGGGTAGGCGCTGACGAGCGGGGCCAGGATGGCCACGTGGAGAGGGACTAGCGGGGGTGCACGCGCGCGTAGGTGAGAAAATACAGGGAGGAGGGAACCGAGCGGGCTGGCGCGCATGCTACATGGGCTGCGGGACTGAACTAGCTGGGCCGGCTTGGTGGCCGGGGCCCAGGTGGTTGCCGCTGCTGCTAGGCAGCTCTGTTGCTCTCCTTTTCCATATTTTCTTCAGACAGAAAACAAAAGGAAAAGCACAGGGGAATTTGGAAGGATTTTGAGAAATGTGACAATATTCTCAAGGTCCTGAATTTACATAGTATTTAATAAAATTGGTTTGGGGAATTTTAAAGGCAGTAAAATATTCCAAGTTTGAATTAGATTCAAACTTGAAGCATTTTTTTATGCCAACCAAACCAACTCCAATTTAGGTGAACTTGGTAGAGAGGTAACTAACAAGGTGATAGAATATTGGGGCAAAGTTGAACATTAATGGAGGAGGGTAAAATGGCACTTGTCAAAAGAAAGGAATAAAAGGAGAGGTGGTGATGCCTGGATCACACATAGAACATGCAACAACATATCATGCATGAATACCATGGAAAGGCAAGTTGACATGAGCACAACACAACATAGATATGCACATGATGCAAACGAATGATGAGGCCAAGGTGCAACAATGGATGACGAAAGAAATATGACAATGTAATGACAAGATAATGCAATGGCAACAAACAAACCCGAAAGGAAACCCACAAAGAGGAAAACCCACTTGGAATTGATGAATAACAAGATGAATGTATTGCCAAAATGGGAAGTTTTACATCTAGGGTGTTACAAAACCCTCTCTTGAGCACGTGATTCATGCTCTCGCTTCATTGTGTAGAAGTCATTCTAGCACAGAAAATGTTCTTGTAATATACTGATATCCACATTTTCCTATCATTCCACAGTTGCATCATCATCTGGTCATTCTGCAGGTTGTACTTTTGCATGAGTTCAGCCAAGGCAGCTTCAAACTCCGTTGGCCTTAGCGACCAGTTTAAGATTGTTGTGAACTCCTCTTTGAATTTTGTATACTTTTTGTACAGCAACACGAGGTATTCCTCGAACTTCTTCAGGATGTGCCAACGACATAGCTTGTGGACGGTGTTTGGGAATGATTGTGGTATAGCTTTCTCCATTGACGGGCACTGGTACGCATGAATTTAAAAAATGAAACTTGCTTATTTTTCACTGATGGTGAACTTATGTTGCACAAGTACTTGAACTTCACAGGTTGAACTTATGTTGTTCAAGTACTTGAACTTCACAGGTACCAGTAGGGCTAACTAATAATGTAACCCAATTTTTTCTTACAACAGTGTTGAAATACCGTGGATGTCGCCTAGAGGGGGGGTGAATAGGTGCTTTAAAATAATTACGGCTTAGGCTTGAACAAATGCGGAATGAACCTAGCGGTTAATTTGTCAAGCATAAAACCTACAACAACTAGGCTCACCTATGTGCACCAACAACTTATGCTAAGCAAGATAAACAACTATGTGATAGAAAGATATATAACATGAAACACTATGGCTATCACAAAGTAAAGTGCATAAGTAAAAGGGCTCGGGTAAGAGATAACTGAGGCACGCGGAGACGATGATGTATCCCGAAGTTCACACCCTTGCGGATGCTAATCTCCGTTTGGAGCGGTGTGGAGGCACAATGCTCCCCAAGAAGCCACTAGGGCCACCGTAATCTCCTCATGCCCTCCCACAATGCAAGATGTCGTGATTCCACTAAGGTACCCTTGAGGGCGGTCACCGAACCCGTACAAATGGCAACCCTTGGGGGCGGTCATCGAACCCGTACACTTTGGCAACCCTTGGGGGCAGTCACCGGTACCCGTCAAATTGCTCGGGGCAATCTCCACAACCTAATTGGAGACCCCAACGCTTGCCCGGAGCTTTACACCACAATGATTGAGCTCCGAACACCACCAACCATCTAGGGCGCCCAAGCACCCAAGAGGAACAAGCTTAAGGGTACCAAGCACCCAAGAGTAATAAGCTTCTCAACTTGTAACTTTCATGTATCACTGTGCAGAACTCAAACCAATGCACCAAATGCAATGGCAAGGGCACACGGAGTGCCCAAGTCCTTCTCTCCAAAATCCCACCAAAGCAACTAATGCTAGGGAGGAAAATGACAGGAAGAACAAGAAGGAGAACACCAGGTACTCCAAGATCTAGATCCAAGGGGTTCCCCTCACATAGAGGAGAAAGTGATTGGTGGAAATGTGGATCTAGATCTCCTCTCTCTTTTCCCCAAAAACTAGCAAGAATCAATGGAGGGACATAGAGTTAGCAAGCTCGAAGAAGGTCAACAATGGGGGAAGAACATGAGCTCAAAGGATAAGGTTCATTGGGGAAGAAGACCCCCTCTTATAGGAGGGGGAAAATCCAACTATTATGCTCAACTATTATGCTCACAGCCCGCACAGAGCGGTACTACCACTCCTACGAGCGGTACTACCGCTAGGGCGGAAGCCCAATGAAACAACACTACAAAGGAGCAACAGGCTTGTACTACTGCAGGAGCGGTACTACCGCCTGCCCTTGCAGTACTACCGCGCCACCATGGATGTAAAAAATAAATGCTGCGCCAACAACCGCTAGAGCTAGCTATGAGAAAAAGTCGGCATGGTACTACCGCTCACAGGGACGGGTACTACCGCGTAAGGGTGGATGTAAAAAATTACATCTGCGCCTACTACCGCACGCAACAGCGCCAGGACACGAGGCAGCGGTACTACCGCTCACCAGGAGCGGTACTTCCGTGCCTACTTCCGCGCACGCTAGCATTCTGGGCTAGAGGCAGCGGTACTACCGCTCACCAGGAGCGGGACTACCGCTCCCTTGAGCAGTACTACCGCACGCCACAGAGGCTTTAGCACTTGGATGCCTAAACGCGGCTAAAGACAACAGACGGATCCAAATTGCCATAACTTCTGCAAATGAGCTCCAAATTGAGCAAACTCAAGCTTGTTGGAAACAAGACAACAAGTAGCATCAAAACAGCGACTAGTAATAGTAAGAAGAGGCAGGGGAGTTATTCCTAACAAAAAGAGGAGAGAAACCTCCAACAGAGAAGAACCGGCAGAACCTCCAACATCGAAAACATCATAGAAGATGCATGTGAACTCGGTTTTCGATGAACTCAAGCTTGTCATCAAGACGACCATAAGCTCCCAATCTCACAAAGAGAACCAAACAAGAATCAAGAAAGATGATGCAAGGATGCAATGGCTTGAGCTCTCTACGAATGATACGATCAAGCTACTCATTGAGAGCCCCCCTTGATAGTACGGCAATCGATCCTATAACCCGGTCTCCCAGCTACCACCATGAGACCGGTAAAGTAGAAAACCTATCAAGGGCAAACCTTTTCCTTGCACAAAGTCCACTTGAGCTAGATGTAGACGATCTTGACTTCCTCAAGTCGGACCACCTTTCTTGATTGCATTGGCTCGATGAATACTAGTAGATTGTGTTAAGGAACGTAGTAATTTCAAAAAAATTCCTACGCACATGCAAGATCATGGTGATGCATAGCAATGAGAGGGGAGAGTGTTGTCCACATACCCTTGTAAACCGTAAGCGGAAGCGTTATGACAATGCGGTTGATGTAGTCATACGTCTTCACGATCCGACCGATCCAAGCACCGAACGTACGACACCTCCGAGTTCTGCACACGTTCAGCTCGATGACGATCCCCAGACACCGATCCAGCAAAGTGTCGGGGATGAGTTCCGTCAGCACGACCGCGTGGTGACGATGATGATGTTCTACCGACGCAGGGCTTCGCCTAAGCACCGCAACGATATTACCAAGGTGGAATATGGTGGAGGGGGGCACCGCACACGGCTAAGGAACAATCACGAAGATCAACTTGTGTGTCATGGGGTGCCCCCCTGCCCCTGTATATAAAGATACAAGGGGGGAGGGGGCGGCTGGCCTAGGAGGGGGCGCGCCAAGGGGAGTCCTACTCCCACCGGGAGTAGGACTCCCTCCTTCCTTGTTCGAGTAGGAGAAGGGGAAAGAGGGGGAGAGAAAGAAGGAAAAGGGGGCTGCGCC
>NW_021269076.1:0-1145 GCF_002162155.2 Triticum dicoccoides
GGGCCCGGGGCGAAACTAAAACATGGGGCCCTCTTAATGTATACATCAAATTATAACATCGAATCAATCAATGGTCATATTGCAAACAAGGAAGAAGTAATATTGATCGTTTTACCAAAATAAATATTTGTCAATGGTCATGGCAAAAACGCAGGCATATGCCATGAGAGTCGTGCCTCCTCAAATTCTCCCTAATTGGCTGCTAATTATATTTCTTCCAAGGATGAACCGGAAGGATCAAAGGGCAACCCCAGCTCATAAATCTGAATAATATCTGCTGCTAAAATGTGTACATTCAATCAGTTGTCAATGTCCATATCGCAACAACAAAGAAGTAAAAATTTGATCGTTCTATCCAGATAAAATTTATCAATCATCATGGGGAAACGTAGGGCATATGTTAATACAGTCATACCTTCTTTGATTCTCTCTAGTCTGCTAGTTATATTCCTTCAGAACGGGAGGGTCAAAGGGCAATTGCCTAGAATCGCATTGCGGTGGCAATGAAAGTGATGCTGATCAGGCCTTGATGCTGATGCGGTTCTCTCTCTGGGTAGAGGGGCTGCAAATCTGCAATGGGGTGTCTCCAGCAGGGAGCTGTGCCATGGCCGCTTGGAATAGGTGTTTGATTGGTGACTCCCAGAAAAACGAGGCGGCGGCGCATGCATAAACTGGACATACTGGAGCAAGAATCAAGCGCCTGGCCTTCTAGGGTTTGGTCCATCTTTTCTTTAGGACACAGGGGTTGATTTTTTTTTTTAGGAAAGGACACAGGGGGTTTTGATGAGCGATCCATCGACCGCACCGTGATGCGAGGGCTGATTCCGCCTGCGTACAATGTACTTGGACGATGCCCTTCAAGCGCTGCTTTTCTGCTTGCGTACTGTTTGGATGAAGACTTTCCATCGCGATATTATGGGCTGCAAAGCAAGTAGACCTGGGGGGCCCTGGGCTTTGGGGGCCCAGGGCGGCCGCCCCCCTGCCCCCCCCTCCCCCCCCCCTCGTTGGGTTCCTTCGAGAAGCATCCAGAATCAAAGAACAATGTGAGCCCTCAGATGTAACCAAATCAACGGCTGCCTTCCTCTGGTTTGACTGACCCATTGGATTCTGAGAATCAATGGCCGATCTCGCTTGCTTTGGCGGGA
>NW_021269077.1:0-1089 GCF_002162155.2 Triticum dicoccoides
TTACATAATAAGCTTAATTAGCTCCAAAATGACATATTTAACCTAGGATAGCTCTAAAATGACCTATACTTAGCATTTTTCCTCCAAAATGACTTAATATGCTTAGCTAGCTTAAAAATGACATATTTAACCTAGGATAGCTCTAAAATGACCTATACTTAGCATCCTTTCATCCAAAATGACTTAATATGCTTAGCTAGCTCTAAAATGATATAATATGCTTAAGAAATGACATATTTTAGGTCCTAAATGACTTCATATGCTTAGCTAGCTCCAAAATGACATAATAACCTTACTTAGCTCCAAAATGACCTATTTAACCTAGGCTAGCTCTAAAATGACCTATACTTAGCATTTTTTTCCTCCAAAATGACTCAATATGCTTAGCTAGCTCAAAACTTACATAATTAGCTTAATTAGCTCCAAAATGACATATTTAACCTAGGATAGCTCTAAAATGACCTATACTTAGCATTTTTCCTCCAAAATGACTTAATATGCTTAGCTAGCTTAAAAATGACATATTTAACCTAGGATAGCTCTAAAATGACCTATACGTAGCATCCTTTCCTCCAAAATGACTAAATATGCTTAGCTAGCTCTAAAATAATATAATATGCTTAAGAAATGACATATTTTAGGTCCTAAATGACTTCATATGCTTAGCTAGCTTCAAAATGACATAATAACCTTACTTAGCTCCAAAATGACCTATTTAACCTAGGCTAGCTCTAAAATGACCTATACTTAGCATTTTTTCCTCCAAAATGACTCAATATGCTTAGCTAGCTCAAAAATTACATAATACGCTTAATTAGCTCCAAAATGACATATTTAACCTAGGATACCTCTAAAATGACCTATACTTAGCATTTTTCCTCCAAAGTGACTTAATATGCTTAGCTAGCTTAAAAATGACATATTTAACCTAGGATAGCTCTAAAATGACCTATACTTAGTATCTTTTCCACCAAAATAACTTAATATGCTTAGCTAGCTCTAAAATGATATAATATGCTTAAGAAATGACATATTTTAGGTCCTAAATGACTTCATATGCTTAGCTAGCTCCAAAATGACATAATAACC
>NW_021269078.1:0-1454 GCF_002162155.2 Triticum dicoccoides
TGTTTCACTGCCCTGTTGACTTGTCTGTCCCTGAGTGAAATTTTGTTTCTGCGGCGTGCCATAATTCTCTTCTGGCTGAGTTGGCATGGAGCGCGTCCAAGGACGAGACATCTTTCACTCTGGGGATATATTGTGTGAACTCGTAAGATAAGAAAGAGAGACGCAAAAGTCAATAAAATCACACACAAAGAACATTCTTAAACTCCAGGACATTTTTTTGGAAATACACGATTGCGCGCGGAGAAGGACTAGTGCATATCTTACACACGGCATAATTATACATTATATCACTCAGGATATGCGTACATAATCCTGACATGTTATTTAAACTAGTGCACTCCTCCAAATCCTACATGATGCGCAAACAGGCTACTTCTCACAATCTATGTACATAAAACACATTACACAAGTCGATACACCGCATGGCGTCTACACGTACTCAGTCGGAGATGGTGAGGATCTCCCTTGGCCTGCCTGCCGAGGGTGAGATGCAGAGACGCTGGGGAATCAACCTCCTCCTCGCTAATAGGTTCCATACGAGAAATGTTGTGCTGAGCTGATGGAGCAGGTGCCGTAGGTGGAATAACACGAATACGAGTGGGTGGAATGGGTGGGGTAGCACGTATGGGAGTGGGTGCAACAAGTGGTGCAGAGCGGACGGGAGTGGGTGCAATAGCCTGGTTAAATTCCTCTGTGGTAGGCAGACCACGAGCAGTGGCGAGTATGGAAGGTGAGTGAGAGGCTGCGGATGACACGAAAGTCAATGGTGGAGCGGTGTGTAGGACTTCCCTCCTGTTAGCAGCACAGCCATGAACTGAGTCCATGCGTGCAGCTACGAGGTCATCCACCATGCTGTCGAATGCTGCCTCCAGGGCTCGGAGGTACTCGACAAGCATCTCAAAGGCTTCGTCTCGCTCTCCTCTAGGGCAAGAGAAAGAGTAGTGACAGGTGTAAGGCACATGGCATGGAAGGTAGCGGTAGCGACGGGTCTTCATTGCAGGAAGAACATCCCGAAGACAGGCTATCATCTCGCGGGCAGCCATCTGCATAGCATGCCTTTCTGTAGGCATGGCTCTCCCCACGAACGGGAGACGCCTCGAAAGGTAAATAAATAAAATGCATGCCGCAGTCGGGCGTCTAAGCGACACCACATAAAGGGCTTAAAAGAAATGCCACAGTCGGACGTCTGGGCGACATCACATAAAGGGCTTTAAAAGAAATGCCACAGTCGGACGTCTGGGCGACATCACATAAAGGGCTTTAAAAGAAATGCCACAGTCGGACGTCTGGGCGACATCACATAAAGGGCTTTAAAAGAAATGCCACAGTCGGACGTCTGGGCGACATCACATAAAGGGCTTTAAAAGAAATGCCACAATCAGACGTCTAAGCGACATCACAGACATGGCTTTAAAAGAAATGCCACAGTCGGACGTCTGAGCGACATCACAGAC
>NW_021269079.1:0-2297 GCF_002162155.2 Triticum dicoccoides
TCACCTTATTATTGGGCCAGGCCCATGTAATTTCGAAATACATAAGTATAGGCTATTTTTAGAGTCCGTATGTGTGGGGAAACAAGAGATAGGGTTGATTTCGGACCCCTCCACCAAGGGCCACGAAATTCCCCCCCTCTTCCTCCATATATACAGCCCTTAGGGCATCGTTTAGACTTTGGGTTTTGTTTAGATTAAAAGTTCGCCATAGCTGCAACTTCGCGTACTTCGTTTGTGTTCAACGACCAGACAAAGGCGTCACAGAACCCCACCTTGATCAATAAAGCTTTCATCTTATATTCGCAATATCCAGATTGCAATCTTAGTTTCTTGCTTGTTCTTCGTTTGCTCGCAGGAAACAGACCCTCGTGGTCAGGTTGATCGTGCTCCGGCGTGGTCAATAACCTCTCGGAGTTGGTTTAGCGATTGCTAAGGCGCGACGTCCTTGCACGTTCGTAGTCGGATCGTCAAAGTCGACTGCCACCAAAGCGATATCCATCATCTCATCGAAAGACGGGACACCTTTGCCTCTATCAAGTGGTATCAGATTTCCAGGTTGCTCGGTGAGATTTTACAGTTTTTCGTAGTTTAGATCGAGTCTGTTCTTCATACCTACAGTCCACGAAAAAGCCACAAAAAAATTAGGGTTAGTTCATCATATCCGAACCAATCTGAGCCTTTGCATAATCTTTTTAGGGTTTTGCTTTGTTGAATTTGCGGTTGCATCATCGTGTCTAGTTGTTGGTCTTAGAGTCTAGTCTTTTAGAGTTTTGAGTTCTGGTCATAAGTTGTCACGCCGCCGCCGCACCATCATCATCACCCCTGCAATCTACCACCACCGCTTATCCGCCACCGCTTCGAATCCGTATCCATATACCACCACAGCTGTCATATACCACAACCGCTGCCATCTACCACCATATATCCACCACCAATCCGAGTTCTTGTCATATTAGGTTTGTTTTCGAGATCCATCTAGATTCCGATTCGTGTTTCCTTGCCGGAGTAGGTTTCGGAAAAAAAAAGTCGGGTAGCCACGCTCCGTTTAGGCCCAAAATTTTTCGAAAACGCATTTTTCGAAAAATTTTCTGGCTATCCTATTTTTAGGTGTTTCTGAGTGTTTTGAGACAGGTGCCATTATAGGAAGTTTTTTTTGACCCGTTTCCAGTTTTTGGGTCCGGGCAGTCAAAAAAAAAATTGGTCAAAAAAAATTTTAGTGCCCATCCTGTCAGTTTGAGCTAAGAAGAGTTTTGAGACACTCGCCATTATAGTGATTTTTCGCAAAAAAAAAGCAGCGCAAAAAAAAAGATGACTGAACAGGTGCAAGATGTGCTGAACAATTTTGAAGAGGCCATGGAGAAGATCACTGGCCTTGAGAAGACGTTCGAAACAAAGCTCGATAACAGATTTAATGAATTGCTCGCGCGTCTTCCACCACCACCACCCGCTGCACCTAACGCACCTCTCCAACAACAACAACAACGACTACCTCCACGTCGCGAAATAGACCTTCGCCGAGCGAGCCGTGTTCCTATTGCGTTTGGCCAAACTGTTGGTGCTGCTGTTGATACTTCTGTGGCTCCTGCTACTGCTGTTGCTGGTACCCAGGAGGATGATGAGTATGTGGGCGATTATGAGGATGAGGTTGATCAAAATCAGATCTACGAGCAGCCACCAGCACCACCACCAGCAGGTCGACCTCAGGTATATATTCGTAATGGTAGGCCTGCACCACCACCTCAGGTACGAGATGATGTCCATATTCCTAAACTGAAATTGAATATTCCACCATTTGAGGGTAGATATGTTCCTGATATATATCTTACTTGGGAGTTAGAAACTGAACAACGATTTACATGTTTACAATATCCTGAAGAGAGACGAGTTGCTGCTGCTGTTTGTGCTTTCACTAGTTTTGCATGTGTATGGTGGTCTGAACATTGTAGATTATATCCTATTCCAACTACTTGGGCTGCTTTGAAAACTGCTATGCGTACGCGTTGGGTTCCACCATATTATCAACGTGAATTGCTTCAAAAATTGCAGCGTTTAAGACAAGGAAAAAATTCTGTAGAAGAATATTATCAGGAATTACAAACTGGCATGATTAGATGTGGTATTGTTGAGGAGAATGAAGCTATGCTTGCACGTTTTCTGGGTGGATTAAATAGAGAGATTCAGACCATTCTAGACTATAAGGAGTATACTAATATCACTCGTTTATTCCATCTTGCTTGTAAAGCTGAACGTGAAGTGCAGGATCGACAAGCATTGGGGCGAACTAACTTTTCTGCAGG
>NW_021269080.1:0-988 GCF_002162155.2 Triticum dicoccoides
TTGTCATCCCACGAGGTTTGGTAGTGACTCGATCCGAAGTTTCATGATCACTATCATAAGCTTCCACTTCAGTTGGTGTACGTGCCACAGGAACAACTTCCTGTGCCCTGCTACACACTTGTTGAAGTGACGGTTCAATAACCTCATCAAGTCTCCACCATCCTCCCACTCAACTTTTCGAGAGAAACCTTTCCTCGAAAAAGGACCCGATTCAAGAAACAATCCCTATTGCTTTCGGATCTGAATTAGGAGGTATACCCAACTGTTTTTGGGTGTCCTATGAAGATGCATTTTATCTGCTTTGGGTTCGAGCTTATCAACCTGAAACCTTTTCACATAAGCGTCGCAGCCCCAAACTTTCAAGAAACGGCAACTTAGGTTTCTCCAAACCATAGTTCATACGGTGTCGTCTCAACGAAATTATGTGGTGCCCTATTTAAAGTGAATGTGGTTGTCTCTAATGCCTAACCCATGAACGATAGTGATAACTCGATAAGAGACATCATGGTATGCACCATATCCAATAGGGTGCAACTATGACGTTCGGACACACCATCACACTATGGTGTTCCAGGCTGTATTAGTTGTGAAACTATTTCCACAATGTCTTAATTCTGTGCCAAACTCGTAATTCAGATATTCATCTCTATGATCATATCATAGATATTTTATCCTCTTGTCACGACGATCTTTCAACTTCACCCTGAAATTACTTGAACCTTTCAATAATTCAGACTCATGATTCATCAAGCAAATGTACTCAACATCCACTCAAATTATCTGTGAAGTAAGAACATAACAATATCCACTACATGCCTCAGCACTCATTGGACTGTACACATCAAAATGTATTACTTCCAACAAGTTGCTATCTTGTTCCATCTTACTGAAAACGAGGCTTTTCAGTCATCTTGCCCGTGTGGTATGATTTGCATGTCCCAAGTGATTCAAAATCAAGTGAGTCAAAACGGTCCATTTGCATGGAGTT
>NW_021269081.1:0-1257 GCF_002162155.2 Triticum dicoccoides
ATACATGGATCCTCTCTCGGGTTTTATGGCCTTGAGCCATTTATCGGAATCCGGGCCCACCATCGCTTCTCCATAGCTCGTAGGTTCATTGTTGTCTAGCAACATGACTTCCAAGACAGGATTACGTACCACTCTGAAGTAGTACGCATCCTTGTCATCCCACGAGGTTTGGTAGTGACTCGATCCGAAGTTTCATGATCACTATCATAAGCTTCCACTTCAGTTGGTGTACGTGCCACAGGAACAACTTCCTGTGCCCTGCTACACACTTGTTGAAGTGACGGTTCAATAACCTCATCAAGTCTCCACCATCCTCCCACTCAACTTTTCGAGAGAAACCTTTCCTCGAAAAAGGACCCGATTCAAGAAACAATCCCTATTGCTTTCGGATCTGAATTAGGAGGTATACCCAACTGTTTTTGGGTGTCCTATGAAGATGAATTTTATCTACTTTGGGTTCGAGCTTATCAACCTGAAACCTTTTCACATAAGCGTCGCAGCCCCAAACTTTCAAGAAACGGCAACTTAGGTTTCTCCAAACCATAGTTCATACGGTGTCGTCTCAACGAAATTATGTGGTGCCCTATTTAAAGTGAATGTGGTTGTCTCTAATGCCTAACCCATGAACGATAGTGATAACTCGATAAGAGACATCATGGTATGCACCATATCCAATAGGGTGCAACTATGACGTTCGGACACACCATCACACTATGGTGTTCCAGGCTGTATTAGTTGTGAAACTATTTCCACAATGTCTTAATTCTGTGCCAAACTCATAATTCAGATATTCATCTCTATGATCATATCATAGATATTTTATCCTCTTGTCACGACGATCTTTCAACTTCACCCTGAAATTACTTGAACCTTTCAATAATTCAGACTCATGATTCATCAAGCAAATGTACTCAACATCCACTCAAATTATCTGTGAAGTAAGAACATAACAATATCCACTACATGCCTCAGCACTCATTGGACTGTACACATCAAAATGTATTACTTCCAACAAGTTGCTATCTTGTTCCATCTTACTGAAAACGAGGCTTTTCAGTCATCTTGCCCGTGTGGTATGATTTGCATGTCCCAAGTGATTCAAAATCAAGTGAGTCAAAACAGTCCATTTGCATGGAGTTTCTTCATGCATATACACCAATAGACATGGTTCGCATGTCTCAAACTTTTCAAAAACGAGTGAGCCCAAAGATCCATCAATATGGAGCTTCTTCATGCGTTTTATACCGATATGACTTA
>NW_021269082.1:0-984 GCF_002162155.2 Triticum dicoccoides
TGGCAAACCTGTTGCATACTTTTCTGAAAAATTGAGTGGGCCTAGTCTGAATTATTCTACTTATGATAAAGAATTATATGCTCTTGTTCGGACTTTAGAAACATGGCAACATTATTTATGGCCCAAAGAATTTGTTATACATTCTGATCATGAATCTTTGAAACATATTAAAAGTCAAGCTAAACTGAATCGTAGACATGCTAAATGGGTTGAATTCATTGAGACTTTCCCTTATGTCATTAAACACAAGAAGGGAAAAGAAAATGTTATTGCTGATGCATTGTCTCGTCGCTATACTATGCTTTCACAACTTGACTTCAAAATATTTGGTTTAGAGACCATCAAAGATCAATATGTGCATGATGCTGATTTTAAAGATGTAATGCATAATTGTAAAGAAGAAAGAATGTGGAACAAGTTTGTTGTTAATGATGGATTTGTGTTTCGTGCTAACAAGCTATGCATTCCAGCTAGCTCCGTTCGTCTTTTGTTGTTGCAGGAGGCGCATGGAGGAGGATTAATGGGACACTTTGGCGTAAAGAAGACGGAGGACGTACTTGCTACACATTTCTTCTGGCCAAAGATGAGACGGGATGTTGAGCGTTTTATTGCTCGCTGCACTACATGTCAAAAAGCTAAGTCACGACTCAATCCTCATGGTTTATATATGCCTTTGCCTGTACCTAGTGTTCCTTGGGAGGATATATCTATGGACTTTGTTTTAGGTTTACCTCGAACAAAGAAGGGGAGGGATAGCATATTTGTTGTCGTGGATAGATTCTCGAAAATGGCACACTTTATACCATGTCATAAAAGCGATGATGCTGTTAATGTTGCTGATTTGTTCTTTCGTGAAATTATTCGTTTGCATGGTGTGCCAAATACTATTGTTTCAGATCGTGATACTAAATTTCTTAGCCACTTTTGGAGATGTTTATGGGCTAAGTTGGGGACTAAACTGCTTTTTAGTACTACTTGTCACCC
>NW_021269083.1:0-952 GCF_002162155.2 Triticum dicoccoides
CCAAAACTGAGTAATAGTCCAAGAAATGGGCCAAAATCGGCCCAGACTGCGATTCTTGACGACCAACACGTAAGCACAACTTGGGGTTCGACAACCATGGAAATCTCTTTAGGACCCCAAAACAGTGAGTAATAGGCCATGAAATAGGCCAGAATTGGCCAAAACTGCGAGTGTTGATGACCGACACGTAAGCGCACCTCGGGGTTCAACAACTATGGAAATCGCTTCGGTACACCAAAACGACGAGTAATAGTCCACGAAACGGGTCAGAATTGGTCAAAACTTTGAGTGTTGACGACGGACACGTAAACGCACCCCGGGGATCGTCAATCGTGGAAATCGCTCTGGGACCCCAAAACAGTGAGTAATAGTACACGAAACGGACCAGAATCGGCCAAAATAGTGAGTGCTGATGACCGACACTTAAACGCACCCTGGGGTTCCTTAATCATGCAAATCACTCCGAGACCTCAAAACAGTGAGTAATACGCCATGAAACGGGGCAGAATCGACAAAAACCGTGAGTGGTGCTGACCGGCACATAAACGCACCCCGGGGTTAAGTTCGTTAATCGTGGAAATCACTCCGGGACCACAAGACAGTGAGTAATAGTCCACGAAACGGGCTAGAATCGGCCCAGACTGCGAGTCTTGACGACCAACACATAAGCACACCATGGGGTCCGACAACCATGGAAATCACTTCGGGACCCCAAAACTGTGAGTAATAGTCCATGAAAGAGCCCAGAATCGGCCAAAACTGCGAGTGTTGATGACCGACACGTAAGCGCACCTTGGGATTCAACAACTATGGAAATCACTTCGGGACACCAAAACGGTGAGTAATAGTCCACTAAACGGGTCAGAATTGGCCAAAACATTGAGTGTTGACGACGGACACGTAAACTCAACCTGGGGATCGTCAATCGTGGAAATCGCTCTGGGTCCCCAAA
>NW_021269084.1:0-1632 GCF_002162155.2 Triticum dicoccoides
AGTTGATCATAAGAGGTAATGACAAATGTACTGATCTTCCATCTCTACATGAGAATGATGAATGCCTTGTCAATTTGAATGCACCATCTGATGAGCTACCCACTACTTTGATCACACCACCTATTTTAGAGGACTACGTTGATAATTTGACTTTGCCATGTGATCAAACAACTGAAATACCAACAATTTTGAGTGCACCCATTGAATTAACTATTGATGCAAAAGAACCAATGTTTAATCATTTTGATATGACCTCTAATCTTGGTGATGATTCTGTGTTGAATGACTTATTGCATGTTTGCTTATTTAAGCATGTTGCAGCATGTAAATTTGATGCAAGTAAGGTTTATTCACCAATGTTGGGATGGTTTAATGATGAACATTGTCAATCTTTTGAAATGAATAAGAGCTTCACTTATATGTGCAAACTGAGTTGCAATATTTTCATGCCTTCTACTTCTTGTGCTAATCTTTTGGCTTTAGATTTTATGAACTATGCAAGTTACTCATCTATTCATGTGTCATATATGCAAAAATAAAGGAAGTAAAAATGGATGACATATACATATACAACATGTACACCTTGTCTCTTTTGTTAGCCACATTTCAGATTAAGCAACGCCGAGGACGGCTTTATTTTCAAGAAGGGGAGGATGATGAGGACATGACTACCTTGGATATGACCAAAAATATTGCATATATGCATATTTGTCAGGTGATTTCTAGTGCAAACTATTCAATAATCTATTTATGTTATCCAGAACAAAAATACTTCACACACTTTTGTGTTTTGTCTAATTGCAGGTGTATGGGACATTTGTACAATCCACATATGAAGATAAGGAAGAAAGAGATGTTTATTTTCTCTCCAAAAAGTTCTCTCACGTCACTTTTGGCCCAAGAGAAGATAGAGTCCAAGTCTCTCACGTTCTGGATTCAGATTCGGACTGCACAGACACACCTGACTCAAAACGCACACAAGTTTTTCATACGGACTCCGAATTGGGTGATTCTTTTTTTGTTGGAAACTAGATTTCGTGCACTTTCCAACCCAATTGGAATCACCTTCAAATTCGTCCGGAGCGTTGAGTTGTGTACGAAACAATTATGCTGCAGCAGAATCCGAGTCAAACTACAAGTCCAAAGGTGTTACATCACCTCCACTTGGGCCCATTGGCCTTGTACGACCTAGATTTAGTTTTAGGCTTCCTTGGGACGTCCTCCCACCTCCTTGGCCGCCACCCCTTGCTCCTATATAAGTAGATCCATCTAGTAGCTTTTCCTTGGGATTTGTTTAGTTAAAAGTTAGCCATTGCAACTTCGTGTACTTCGTTTGTGTCCAACGACTAGACCAAGACCGCTTCTGGATCCCCACCATTATCAATACTTCATATTTATTTGCAATATTCAGATTGCTTTATCATATTCTTGCTCGTTCTTCGATTGCTTGCAGGAATAGACCTTCGTGGTCAGGCTGACCGTGCTTCCAGCATCGTCAGTAACCTCAGGAGATTGGTTTAGCGATTGCTAAGGCGCAACGTCGTGCACGTTTGTAGTCGGATCGTCAAAGTCGTCTCCACCAAATCGATAGTTATCATCTCATCGAAAGATCGGGACCCTCGCCTCTATCAA
>NW_021269086.1:0-7821 GCF_002162155.2 Triticum dicoccoides
CCACCTCGCTCCCTCATCTCCCTCCCTGCCCCGATCTGGATCGGGGCAGCCCCCCCGATCCCATCTCGACGCCGAACCGCCATCGCCGCGCTCGCCTCGGACGTCGTCGTCTCCACCACCGCCGCCCTCTTCGTCGCCGGACCTCCCCGACTCCTCCTCGAGCCTACTTAAGCACACCTACAGGGCTCGGTGAGCTCCGCCGTCCGTTCCCTCCCTTCTCCTCGGCTCCCATCGCTGTGCAACGCTCGTAGTCGCCGCTGGCCGCCGCCTCTGTCGACGCGCTCACCGCGCCTGTAGGTGCGCCCGGTCGTGCACGCCCTCTCCTCGACGCGCCCGGGGCGCGCCCCGCAACCGCCCGCGCGTGCGCAGCCTCACCTCACCAGCGATGCGGCCTCGCCGGCCTGCGCGCCCGCGCCTCCCACTACTGCAGCTGTCGTGGCCTCGCCCCTCATGCCAGCCCGTCCACACGGCCCCACTCCGGCGGCGCCTCCTCTGCCGCCCGCGAGCTCGCTCGTCGCCGGCCCCGCACTTCGTCTCCCCATGCCGGCCGGCCACCGCGGTCGCCTTGGCCACTGGCCTCGCCTCGCCACACTCCGTGCGGGTGAGCGCTCGCCCCGGCGCCCGTCGCCCTCCTGCCCGCTAACCCGTTAAGGCCCCCTGGGGCCACTGACATGGGGGCCCCAGCCCCAGAACGTTTTTTTAAAAAAAGAGGAATTAAAAATAATATATAAAATAAATAAAATAAATAAATAAATAATAATAATTTAATTCATTAATTAATTAAGAAAATAATTAAGTTAATTAATCATAATTACATTAACCTAACTAACTAATTAGTTTAATTAAACAGTAGTTAGATTAGTTACACACTAATTAGACTAAACAGTCAATGACTAGTGGGACCCACACGTCAGTTGACCAGTCAACATCTCTGTTGACTGCTGACGTCATGCTGACGTCATGATGACGTCAGCAAACACTGTTTTGGATAATGTTGAATTTAAATAAATAATTAAAATCAGAAAATGATTTAAATCTTTAGAAAATCATATCTTTTAATCCGTAATTCGGATGAAAATACTTTCTACATGAAAGTTGCTCAGAACGACGAGACGAATCCGGATACGCGGTCCGTTCGTCCGCCACACACCCCTAACCTATCGAACCCGCAACTTTCCCCCTCCGGCTCCTCTGCCCGAAAACACGAAACCCCGGGAATACTTTCCCGGATGTTTTTCCCCCTTCACCGGTATCACCTACTACCGCGTTAGGGCACACCGAACACCGCGTATTGCCTTGTTATATTTTGTGATGCTTTGTTTGCTCTGTATTCATTATTTCTTCCCCCTCTTCTCTTCGGTAGACTACGAGACCGCCGCTGCTGCTGACCAGTTCGACTACGGAGTTGACGACCCCTCTCTCTTGCCAGAGCAACCAGGCAAGCCCCCCCTTGATCACCAGATATCGCCTATTCTCCTCTATACTACTTGCATTAGAGTAGTGTAGCATGTTACTGCTTTCGTTAATCCTATTCTGATGCATAGCCTGACATTGTCGCTACATCTGTTGATACCTTACCTGCAATCCTAAATGCTTAGTATAGGATGCTAGTTTATCATCATTGGCCCTACATTCTTGTCAGTCTGCCTTGCTATACTATTGGGCCGTGATCACTCGGGAGGTGATCACGGGTATATACTATACATACATACATACTATACAGATGGTGACTAAAGTCGGGTCAGCTCGTTGAGTACCCGCAAGTGATTCGGATAAGGGGGCTGAAAGGACAGGTGGCTCCATCCCGGTAGAGGTGGGCCTGGGTTCCCGACGGCCCTCGACTGTTACTTTGTGGCGGAGCGACAGGGCAGGTTGAGACCACCTAGGAGAGAGGTGGGCCTTGCCCTGTTCGGCGTTCGCGGATACTTAACACGCTTAACGAGATCTTGGTATTTGATCTGAGTCGGCTACGAGCCTATACGCACTAACCATCTACGTGGGAGTAGTTATGGGTATCCCGACGTCGTGGTATCAGCCGAAGCACTTCAGACGTCAGCGACGGAGCGGCGCGCGCCGAATTGGACTGGAACGCCACTAGGCTAGGTCTGCTTTCGGCCGCCCTCGCAACGTGCAGGTGTGCTATGGGCGATGGGCCCAGACCCCTGTGCGCTTAGGTTTAGACCGGCGTGCTGGCCTCTCTGTTTTGCCTAGGTGGGGCTGCGACGTGTTGATCTTCCGCGGCCGGGCATGACCCAGGAAAGTGTGTCCGGCCAAATGGGATCAAGCGTGTTGGGTTATGTGGTGCACCCCTGCAGGGAAGTTAATCTATTCGAATAGCCGTGATCTTCGGTAACAGGACGACTTGGAGTTGTACCTTGACCTTATGACAACTAGAACCGGATACTTAATAAAACACACCCTTCCAAGTGCCAGATACAACGGGTGATCGGTCTCCCTCAGGGATACGAGGGGAGGATCGCCGGGTAGGATATGCTATGCGATGCTACTTGGAGGACTTCGACCTACCCTCTTCTGCCTGTTGCAGACGAAGGTGACCAGAAGCGTAGTCTTCGATAGGACTAGCTATCCCCCTCTTATTCTGGCATTCTGCAGTTCAGTCCACTGATATGGCCTTCTTACACATATACCCATGCATATGTAGTATAGTTCCTTGCTTGCGAGTACTTTGGATGAGTACTCACGGTTGCTTTCTCCCCCCTTTTTCCCCCTTTCCTTTCTTCCTGGTTGTCGCAACCAGATGCTGGAGCCCTGGAGCCAGACGCCACCGTCGACGACGACTACTACACTGGAGGTGCCTACTACTACGTGCAGCCCGTTGACGACGACCAAGAGTAGTTAGGAGGATCCCAGGCAGGAGGCCTGCGCCTCTTTCGATCTGTATCCCTGTTTGTGCTAGCCTTCTTAAGGCAAACTTGTTTAACTTATGTCTGTATTCAGATATTGTTGCTTCCGCTGACTCGTCTATGATCGAGCACTTGTATTCGAGCCCTCGAGGCCCCTGGCTTGTATTATGATGCTTGTATGACTTATTTTATTTGTAGAGTTGTGTTGTGATATCTTCCCGTGAGTCCCTGATCTTGATCGTACACATTTGCGTGCATGATTAGTGTACGATTGAATCGGGGGCGTCACAAGTTGGTATCAGAGCCAACTGCCTGTAGGAATCCCCCTTTCCAACTCCTTGGCCGAAGTCGAGTCTAGTCGTTGAAAAACTTTTACTAACATGGCTGTGTGGCCCATGGGCCCACGTCGCCATCGGGTGGTATTAGGATCTTTTACTCCTCGACCTTTACTCTGGGATTCTGAACCCTCTTCTATTCGGGTTAAACGATTTTTACTAAAAACTAACTTTAGGTTCTCGAAAATACTTTCTACCGGAGAGCCCCTTCAGTCCAGATGGTCACCGACTGCACCAGAAGATTTCGGAGATACTCTTTGATATTCTCTCGAGACTTTGTGCCCATCACTTTTGCTATTCCCGACCACCGATAAATCCTTATGGATAACTACTTACACTTGCCATTCTTACGATCATTCCCCATTGTTCTTGTTATTACAAGATACCCGAAGTTTTCTCTATTGTTCCAAGAATACTTCGTGCCTACTGCCTAGCAGTTCTTTGCCACATGAATACCCCTTCAAATAAATCCCCGCACTTGTCAAGTATCCGCTCATCCCCAGTTGTTCATGAGTTTCACAAAAGTCTTCAAAATACTATTCGATCTTCCGAAGATCCTTTGGGGCCTTTGGCTCTTGAAATTCTTGCTTGCTTGCATTATGGATAATCCCATAAGTCTCGTAGTCATATTGACATTCCTTGTCATTACCATTTTGAGTCTGTTGACTCAATATGTTTGCGAATACACGCAATCATCATTGATCCTTATAAGTTACTTTTCCGGCTGAGCTGCCATTCTTTTTACTGGAATTGGTTCTCGACCAATCCAATTGTCTTTGATTGTACCCTACGGCTATTCAACTTATCCACCCCTAATCAGAGCATTGCTTCTGATCCCTTGATTTGGAAATCATAATTCCTTTGCATTTGACAATTGAGTTAGTCAGTTGTTTCTATAATCTGCTTCCTCTAGTTGAGTACCGATGCTCACGTCAGATCCCTTGTGGACCACCAGATCCTTTGTTGGATTTTATCTGACAATGCCCTTCATATTCAATAAACTTGTGAGCCTTTTCTCGGATACATAATGCCTTTGGTAAATTGTATCGTCTGCTTTCTCAACCATTCTCTGCCTTCGAGCTTGAGTTAATTACTTCTAAAAGATTCTGGTATAGGATTCTAAGATGCCCCGATGGGTTGAACCTATGCCTTCCTTAATATGTGTGAACTCGAAAGTTTTCACGAGTCATACTCTTCTGGTATTTTGCCAGATAAAATTTCAACGCTATAACTTCATCGAAAGCGAGAAGTGAATGAAAGGGTATGCATTGGAGAAGTGGGAGTCGACCTTGAACTTTGTGTTCATGCCCATGGACGCGATGTATATCCTATCATGGAAGCTTCTTGTAACAATAACTATTTCCTTGATAACTAACATATGGTATCTGTGAATTGATCCCTTGCAACCGTGGTTCCGACCATGATTGTTCTTCTTTGATCTCATTTCTCGGACAAGTTAAAACAATTGTCTCCTATGGATCAATACACCAGTCCAACCTTTACTTTGATCTTGTGTCGAGTATTACCCCCCTGGTATCTCGAGATTATCATGGAACTGCATAACTCCTTATGAGTTCTTCATCAAGTGCTACCTTCCCACTGATTCCAATTTTTCACGGGCTCTGAGTTAATAAACACTCAAAGACACCGATAACGGAACCGAGTCCACACTACGATTCAATAACTCTTCAGTAAGCTTCTATAAGTACGAGTTTGTACCCGATCACGCCATTCCTAGCCTGTTTGGCTATATCAATGTCGTGATGATTTTAACTGTGCTACCCGGTCCTTCTTCTCGGAGCACAATTTTCGGCGATGAACTAACCTTACGTCGATCCTCATCGTCATACCATTTCGCCTTGAACAACAAGCTTGGTTTCGAGTTATGTCGTACCCTTGGTTCAAATAACCTTTCACTTCATCATTACTTTGACTTGATGTCGTCGCCGATCGATTACATCTTCATGAACTCTCGCGACAAAGGTGTCGTGATCATCAACATTCTGAGCTCATCCAGGATATCAATTGAATTCATGATGAGAAATACCATCCTTGCCCTCGATGAATTGTATTATCATCGACCACTTTATTGCCTAACCACCAACACAAGCTTGTTCATGCTTGGTGTTATACCTTGATTTCCTTGCTATCCAGCAATTGTTCTTCTTTACCTTGGAGTATTACCATCCTTTATGTCAAGAATGTTTTGAGAATTGTTCCACCTCTTGAGAATTCTTGACATAGAAATACTTCTCACCATCACCATTCTTTCTTGGTCCCCGTGTTAATTCCAACAAGTGAACGGTGTTGTTTGGATTCTTTCCTTCTAGCAACCCTATCTCTTTGAAGTTAATGGTCGAAAGTTCATTCTTAGGCTATTGATTATTGCATCACCATTCTGACATTGGTCGTGCAACCCAACCCATATTTCGGGCGCACCTTTCAACCAATGTTTAATTGTGTATGTTTTCCTCGAGCATACTTCCTTATATCATTTGATCTGACAAATGTTATCTCCTTGTTCACTTAATTGTGGACATCCAACTTTTGGGAATCTCGGTGAATTGCCGTTGAGTTCACCAGACACCTCATTGTCCTCTCCTTGGGTTAATGATGGACTCTTGATAACGGAAATCACTTCACAGTTCATTTCCCCGAGAATCTTACAATGTCATCTCGTCAAATTGCGTTGCACCTTTTCTTCTCAGGTATCCTAAGTCTGAGGTATCCTGACACCAACCGGATCTGAATCTCGGTCAGATATGATGGTTGGGACATATCTCCAAGAGTTGTAACATTGATCTCTACGTGACCCGGTAACATGATGTCATGCCTAGCACCCCCCCCCCCGCTGGGTGGAGGACCTATCGTTATAATTTCTTTTGCAAGGACAACCATTCTTCCTGGAGGAAATTGTAAGACTTATTCTACAAGTTATTCCTGATGGATCCTTCGTGTTTCCAAAGTCTGATCTTCACCTGAAGACCTTGTCAATGCTATCTAGAAGCATGTCAATGGTACTCCGATTTTCAACAGGAACATTTGAAGCACGATGCTAAATTTTATTTATCATTTATCCTAACACCGTTGTGTGAGTAATGTCATGAAATTTCTCTCCCCTTACCTGAAAGGGTTTTCTACCTTATATCCTATCAAGGATATCATGCTCTGCTTGTCCTTGGGAAGGATATACCCCTGAAATATGTGTTTAAACACATTTTTCCTTTCCATTTGTTCTGTTTAACCTGAGGATCACATTTTCTTTTCCATTGGTTTGTTTAACCTTTCTTGTGATCTATCTGATCTAAACAGTAAGATTCTTCTGCTCATGTAAACACCTCGGTGTATAACTCTGCCAGTGAGACCCTGTTTCTATTGTTGATGACATTTCGGTAACCGCCGATGGATGAGAACTTTGCCTCTTGGCCCGCCTCGTTTCAACAAGCAGGAAAATGGTTCTCTTCGTCCCTCGCCCTTGGTACCAACATTGTTGCCGACATAACTAACATGCTACTCTCTGACATGCCTTGCTATCATGATCGTGCAAAACGTCACCGCCCTTCCTACTGTTAATCCACATGGTGGGCCCATAACCCACAGTTTCGCAGGATCGAAACCTGACTCTCCTGTACAACCCCTGTTCCCAAAGTTATTCCTCGCGAGTGGACTCGTATGTAATTCACGGACCACCGTCCCAAGTGATCTATTTTGGTATCAGACGCAATACTTATTCTCGTTGCCCTGAACCCCTTTCACCTGCTGATTAGGCATCGAACACTTGCCTATCCGTTTGAAACTTCTCATGGTACCTCCTTACTTTGCTCTCGATATTTTCTTAAGATTCAATTCGAGAGTAACTTCCGCCACCTTCCTCGGTGTTATCGACCAGATAGTCAACCTTGTAGAGGTCTGTCCTTTTGAAGCTACCCCTTATCCTTTCCGTAAGTACGATGAAGATCCCCAAGGAAGGACGATAACTTCATCATGATGACCCGAAGCGGAGAACTGAAGACATCAATGTAATGGATCGACCTCTTCGAGAAGAGCAACCAAAGACGAGAAGATTCGTTAGGATTTCGTAACCAGACCTTTCCCCCTAGTCCCCCTCTTAAATCTCGGGACGAGATTTCTTGTAGTGGAGGAGATTTGTGACTCCCGGGTAATCAGGCTACAGTAATCCCATGTTAATGATGCCACGTCACCTCGGTTATTGTTGATAATTCCATGTTAGATCGAAACGGATTCAAATTCTAAATTTGAATTAAAGTTAAAACTATTAAAGTTTTCAAAAGTCAAAACTAAAATGTTCGATGTGTTGAAAATATTCCCTAACTATTTGTCATGAAGAAACCATGTTTTTATATAAGGCCTATATTTTTTTAATGAGCTAAAACAGTAGAGAAAATAAAGAAAAAGGAAAACAATAAAAAGAAAAAACAAAACTACAAAAAAAAAGAGAAGAGGCCCCCTGGCTAACTGGGCCAGACGGCCCAGCTGGCCATCCAACCAGACCGGCCCAAACCCCCCTCCATATCCCCTCTAGGGAAAACCCTAACTCCCCCGACCGCACCCCCCACTCCCCACGACTCTCCCCTCCCCCTCCCGATCTGATCTGGATCGGG
>NW_021269087.1:0-1295 GCF_002162155.2 Triticum dicoccoides
GTAACTGGGTGATTATAAAGGAGCATTACAGGTGTCTCCAAAGGTAGATGTTGGGTTGGCGTATTTCGAGATTAGGATTTGTCACTCCGATTATCGGAGAGGTATCTCTGGGCCCTCTCGGTAATGCACATCACATAAGCCTTGCAAGCACTGCAACTAATATGTTAGTTGTGAGATGATGTATTACGGAACGAGTAAAGAGACTTGCCGGTAACGAGATTGAACTAGGTATTGGATACCGACGATCAAATCTCGGGCAAGTAACATACCGATGACAAAGGGAACAACGTATGTCGTTATGCGGTCTGACCGATAAAGATCTTCGTAGAATATGTAGGAGCCAATATGGGCATCCAGGTCCCGCTATTGGTTATTGACCGGAAACGTGTCTTGGTCATGTCTACATTGTTCTCGAACCCGTAGGGTCCGCACGCTTAAGGTTTCGATGACAGTTATATTATGAGTTTATGAGTTTTGATGTACCGAAGGAGTTCGGAGTCCCGGATGAGATCGGGGACATGACGAGGAGTCTCGAAATGGTTGAGACGTAAAGATCGATATATTGGACGACTATATTCGGAGTTCGGAAAGGTTCCGAGTGATTCGGGTATTTTCCGGAGTACCGGGGGGTTACGGGAATACGGGGAAGAGTATTGGGCCTTGATGGGCTTTAGTGGGAAGAGGAGAAAAAGGCTGCGCCCCCCCTCCCCTCTAGTCCGAATTGGACTAGGGAAAAGGGGGCCGGCCACCTCTCCTTCTCCTCCTATTCCTTCTCCTTTCCTCCCCTCTTGGTGGACTCCTACTAGGACTTGGAGTCCTAATAGGACTCCCTATCCTAGCCGCACCTTTGCCTTGGCCGGCCTCCTCGTCCTCCATCCTTTATATACGGAGGCAGGGGCACCTCTAAACAGACAAGTTGACACAAGTTGATCCACGTGATCGATTCCTTAGCCGTGTGCGGTGCCCCCTGCCACCATATTCCTCGATAATACTGTAGCGGAGTTTAGGCGAAGCCCTGCTGCTGTAGTTCATCAAGATCGTCACCACGCCGTCGTGCTGACAAAACTCTTCCCCGACACTTTGCTGGATCGGAGTCCGGGGATCGTCATCGAGCTGAACGTGTGCTCGAACTCGGAGGTGCCGTAGTTTCGGTGCTTGATCGGTTGGATCGTGAAGACGTACGACTACTTCCTCTACGTCGTGTCATCGCTTCCGCAGTCGGTCTGCGTTGGGTACGTAGACAACACTCTCCTCTCGTTGCTATGCATCACATGATCCTGTGTGCGCGTAGGAAA
>NW_021269088.1:0-771 GCF_002162155.2 Triticum dicoccoides
TGCACTAGGCTAGACCTCATGTGAGCATCATGTTTAAATTCAAATGAAATTTGAATTGAGGAATTTTCAAAAGCCTCAGAATCCTTTAAAAAAAATAACCAACAATTAAATCTTCTCAAATGTGTCCAAGAAAATGTTCCTGTTATTCCATAAAAATATTGGTAAGAGGTAAAATTTAAACCAATATTTTTGGAGTCACAGAGATAATTATTTTGGCCATTTGAATTAATCCAATAACTACTTGCTTTGGATTTATATTTAATATATATTAAATATGACTCCAATAATTCTGGAAGTTTGTGAGTGGCTTTGTATATATTTTAGCAAGCCACATAAAATTCTACAGAATTTATTTAAATGATTTAGTTGTTAAACTAAATCAAAACAAACAGAACAAAAATAGAAAACAGTAAATAAAAGCAGAGAGAGAGTTTTACCTCAGCTTACCTCGCAGCCCACCTGGCCCAACTCCAGTGGCCCAGCCGGCCCAGCCCACCTCCTCCCCCTTGTCCTCTTCCTCCTCTGCCAGGAGGACGAATAGAGGCGAGGCGTGGCGCGCGCCGACGCTGCCTCGGCCACCTCCTGCTTCCCCCTGGCCACCTCCTTCTTCCTCTCGTCGCCCTGGACCCCGTCCGCGACGCCACACACCCCCCCCCAGGCCCCTCACTCTCTCCCCGAGCTCCTCTCCTCCTCTGGCTCTCTCGCGCGCAGCCACCGAACACACCCGCCGCCGCCGACGAGCTTCCCCGTGGCCACCGGCCACCCCTAGCC
>NW_021269089.1:0-1226 GCF_002162155.2 Triticum dicoccoides
GAGCAAACGAAGAACAAGAAAGAAGCTGAGATTGCAATCGGGATATTGCGAATATAAGATGAAAGCTTTATTGATCAAGGTGGGGTTCTGTGACGTCTTGGTCTGGTCGTTGAACACAAACGAAGTACGCGAAGTTGCAGCTATGGCGAACTTTTAATCTAAACAAAACCCAAAGTCTAAACGACGCCCTAAGGGCTGTATATATGGAGGAAGAGGGGGGAATTTCGTGGCCCTTGAGGGTGGGGTCCGAAACCAACCCTAACTTTTGTTTCCCCACACATACGGACTCTAAAAATAGCCTATACTTAAGTAGTTCGAAATTACATGGGCCTGGCCCATTAATAAGGTGACGCAGCACCTAGAATAGCCTATGGACGAATATTATGAAGTGGCATCTTGTATATTTCGTCCAAGGCTTCATGCACTCCTTATGGCGGCTTCAAAGTCCTGAAATCATCACTTGTAACTCCGTTCTTGATCCCTTGCGCATGCCATCAACTCCATGCGTGTTCTTGCTCTAATGTTCATCCTTCTCCAAGCTAGGCCCTTCATTTGTAAGCAAAACAAATGTATCCAATTTAGGCAGCATCATAATCTCATGAACATTAGAATCATTACCAAGATTTCGTTTCTTGGTAATTTAATTGACGTGCGCGAGCTCTAGTAATTGATCCAGTATATGTAACAGTAGGGGCTGTGGGTGTAACAATGGTATTGATGTCCTCATCATGAGAAGATCATGAGAAGATCTTGGTTCCGGCGAGGGGAACCGCCGACCCTCCCACCGGGCAAGGGAAAGAAAGGCGCGAGGCCATGGCCGAGAAGGAGGCCGGCAACCTCGAGGCCGTCCTCAAGGAGGTCGTCGACCTGGTACGCACCCTACCACCGCGGCCTCTTCCGCTCTCCTCTCCTCCCCTCAGTCCAGGCTTCTTGGGGGGCTTCTTTCTTGGGGGGATTTGGAGCTTCTTGCGCCTTTGATTCGCTGCCAGGGGTTCCTCGCTTCCTCTTAATTCGACTTCTTGGTTCAGACATTGTAGCGTCTCAGGAGCTCCTCCTCCCCTCCCCTTCTTTCGCCCTTCAATCAATCTTGTTTAGTTCATACCGCCGCTGCTCTGTTCCTCAAGTTCGGCTCTGCTTCTTGTGCTGCTGCAGGAGAACATACCCCTGGAGGAGGTGTTCGACAACCTGAGATGCAGCCGCGCCGGCCTCACCGCGGAGCAGGCGCA
>NW_021269090.1:0-1031 GCF_002162155.2 Triticum dicoccoides
TGTATATATGGAGGAAGAGGGGGGAATTTCGTGGCCCTTGAGGGTGGGGTCCGAAACCAACCCTAACTTTTGTTTCCCCACACATACGGACTCTAAAAATAGCCTATACTTAAGTAGTTCGAAATTACATGGGCCTGGCCCATTAATAAGGTGACGCAGCACCTAGAATAGCCTATGGACGAATATTATGAAGTGGCATCTTGTATATTTCGTCCAAGGCTTCATGCACTCCTTATGGCGGCTTCAAAGTCCTGAAATCATCACTTGTAACTCCGTTCTTGATCCCCTTGCGCATGCCATCAACTCCATGCGTGTTCTTGCTCTAATGTTCATCCTTCTCCAAGCTAGGCCCTTCATTTGTAAGCAAAACAAATGTATCCAATTTAGGCAGCATCATAATCTCATGAACATTAGAATCATTACCAAGATTTCGTTTCTTGGTAATTTAATTGACGTGCGCGAGCTCTAGTAATTGGTCCAGTATATGTAACAGTAGGAGCTGTGGGTGTAACAATGGTATTGATGTCCTCGTCATGAGAAGATCATGAGAAGATCTTGGTTCCGGCGAGGGGAACCGCCGACCCTCCCACCGGGCAAGGGAAAGAAAGGCGCGAGGCCATGGCCGAGAAGGAGGCCGGCAACCTCGAGGCCGTCCTCAAGGAGGTCGTCGACCTGGTACGCACCCTACCACCGCGGCCTCTTCCGCTCTCCTCTCCTCCCCTCAGTCCAGGCTTCTTGGGGGGCTTCTTTCTTGGGGGGATTTGGAGCTTCTTGCGCCTTTGATTCGCTGCCAGGGGTTCCTCGCTTCCTCTTAATTCGACTTCTTGGTTCAGACATTGTAGCGTCTCAGGAGCTCCTCCTCCCCTCCCCTTCTTTCGCCCTTCAATCAATCTTGTTTAGTTCATACCGCCGCTGCTCTGTTCCTCAAGTTCGGCTCTGCTTCTTGTGCTGCTGCAGGAGAACATACCCCTGGAGGAGGTGTTCGACAACCTGAGATGCAGCCGCGCCGGCCTCACCGCGGAGCAGGCGCA
>NW_021269091.1:0-2979 GCF_002162155.2 Triticum dicoccoides
GAGAGAGAGAGAGAGAGAGAGAGAGAGAGAGATCAAACACATAGCTACGGGTACATACCCTCAGCCTCGAGGGTGAACTACTCCCTCCTCGTCATGGAGAGTGTCGGGATGATGAAGATGGCCACCGGTGATGGACCCCCCTCCAGCAGGGTGCCGGAACAGGGTCCCGATTGGTTTTTAGTGGCTACAGAGGCTTGCGGCGGCGGAACTCCCGATCTAGGTTTCTTTCTGGAAGTTTGGGGATTTATAAGAGGGTTTGGCGTCGGTCTCACGTCATGGGGCCCCACAGAACCTGTTATGGCAAAATGAGTGAATCTAGATTCTAATCTAAACTATATCTATAATTCTATACACATCCGTATGTAGTTCATATTGAAATCTCTAAAAATACTTGTACTTAGGAATGTAGGTAGTTGTATTTTACATCATTTGTGCAATCTCAGTTTAGCTTCTAACATTTACTGGTTGCTTGTAGGTACATATATGAGCGACACTGATCCATGCTTCGATCCCTTTTGCGTATGGGGCATTGAGATATTCATGAACAAGCATCAAGTGATGAAACTAAGAAAGATTGTTAAGCAAAAGAAACGGGTGATGGGAATTAAGCTCTTTATTTACACTTTGTCCAAAACAACAGTGAACTTTAGGATGGTAAGTAATGTGTTGCCTTTCCCCCCTGCCCACAACAATTTACTCTATTAGACCTCATGATCTGATATTTTTCTCTTTTCAGTGGTTTCTGAAGCTATTTACCAATGGTTATCTTGCAAATTACATGACTGGAGTGGAGGCAACTATGGATAAAGTATATAATTTATGCTAACATGATAATGCTCTAGAAGTCTTCCTGAAGGCGGTGAAGGATGGGCGGGCGATCGCCACAAGGGGTTGGACAAAAGTTGTTCGTGCCTATGGCATGCAGGAAGGCAGATTATGGGCATTCCGCTTCTTCAACACCATCGGCAGTCAAAATGATTTACACTTGTCTCTTCACCTTTACCGCCTGTAAATATTGTGTTTCATCATAGTCAATTGTTGTCTAATCCTGTAATTACTGAACATATTGTACTGACAATTATATTTATGGATTCGTTGTTGAACCATTATGCTGAGAATTTGAATTGCATGTTTCATATTTCAAAATTTACAATTCGAATAATAAATTACAGCCAAAAAAATGTACAGGAGCGAATAAAATAAAGTGCACACGGTTAGAAAGAAAACAGCTTGTGCATGAAAAAAGAAAACAGATGGTTCTTTGACGTGAAACGTTTGCAATGCCCACACGGTTTTGTCTCATATACGTGTGCGATTCATGGTAATACGGCAAACAACTCAAACCAGTGTGCGTGTGTGATAGGAATACCAATCGCACACAGTTATGAAAATGTACACCTTGGCGTTAGTAGAGGCACCGCACACATTTTACATTCTTGAACTATGTGCAACAACGTACCTATCACAAACATATCGGCAGATTAAATGTTGATGTCCACCTTTTTCACACGACTATAGCATCGTAATCGTTTGAGATGTCTCTCTAATCAGAAACGTACATCGAGATGTAACGTGTGGGACTAGGGCGGCTTCTCATACGTTTATTCTATGGCGAACGTCAGTAGCCGCTCGCCCATCCCCGACTGTTTCTGGGTCGTGTGGGAAGGACCCCCCTATCGTTCACACTCACTTGGCGACGGTTCCAAATGTCGTCACGGAAAGGGGTTAAAAACCGTTTGTATAGCACCTTATGGTACCAGTGTACAACTAGTAATGAATTTTCCATAGAGTCACAAGTCGACACACAGGTCATTATACATCATAATGACAGCACTTTGACTCCTGCCGGCTGACAAACATGACGCGCATGACATGTATAAATTACACAGACGCATCACATACACATGAGCCATACTATCCACATCAAACCTGCAAAACAAAGTTACTCGCATTCTACCGGTTTGAATGATCGTGTACGAAATACAAGGCGCTACGCACACGGCGGTCCCAATGGCGGATACCGATCGGTAGGGGTAGGTTGTGTCACGACCTCATCGATTCCGATCATAAGAAAATATAGCCACATCGATCTCCATGTGCAGTTGATCTCACCAACCGTGCACATAGTCGATCTCATCAATGACAACAAATCTCATCTGCCTCCTCCACATATCTAATATGCATACAATCTGAAACCAAAACCTATAGCAGTGGCTTTGATACCACTGTAGGTTTCTACGGTAGGGTGCGTCGACTGCAAATTAAAATTTTCCTATGCGCGAAACAACCAAGAACATGCTACAGGAGATGGATCACATATCATTACCACTAGATGCGCAGTGCTATGCAGCGGAAGAAGAGTTGGGGTAGTGGGTCCACGTGGACGTCTCCTCCTCGTTCGATCTCTCTCAAACAACTGGTCGTCCGATCCCACGTACAAGTTCGCTGGAGTGGCGCAGGTGCACTGCCTAAAATGGTATTTGCGCATGCAGGAGGAACACTGTACGGCGGACTGCTAGGTCCGATCACACAGTTAGTGGTGAGTGGAGGTGGCTATTCTCAACACATGCAAACCCTAATGACAGTGCCGAAGCGATCAACCGAATGAGTGTGCTCCACCCCTGCTTTATATAGGCATTCATCGCGGGCTCAACACTTGGGCCTCGCATGGACCCTAAAGCCCAAAATCTATTTGGCCTGGATCCAAGTCCGAGTAGGATCATTTCTGACTCATGGAGTCAGTCCATGCCTCACACGTTCCTTCCCTTAAGCGCGCGACCCCTTAGGTTCAAGTCGCTTGGTCGCAGGTCGGATAACCTTTGACCTGCTTGGGTGGTAGCGGCCTCTAGCAAGGCGTGTCGGCCACCAAGTAGACTATGAAGCTGGTTGGTGAACCTGTACATCACACTTCTATTCCCTTTGCGACATGATATATGTTGTCGGGCTCAAGGCGAGTCTGTCATCCTTGTGCTAGCCCGG
>NW_021269091.1:4576-9246 GCF_002162155.2 Triticum dicoccoides
TTTTTTTCCCGAACGTGAATATATGGAGTTGAAGTTGAGGTTGGTGGAGCTCTAGGGGGCCCATGAGGCAGGGGGTGCGCCCAGGGGGGTAGGGCGCGGCCCCACCATCGTGGATAGGGTGTGGCCCCCCTTTTGGTGATTCTTTCGCCAATATTTTTTATTAATTCCAAACTGTGTCTCTGTGAAATTTTAGGTCATTCTGAGAACTTTTATTTCTGCACAAAAATAACACCGTGGCAATTCTACTGAAAACAACGTCAGTCCGGGTTAGTTCCATTCAAATCATGCAAGTAAGAGTCCAAAACAAAGGCAAAAGAATTTGGAAAAGTAGATACATTGGAGATGTATCAAGACTCACAGATGACATATCATTGCGTCTCATAGTTGGATCTGTCCAACTCAGACTTTATCTCGACTCGAATCCGACTACGTCAAATCCGACCAGATCCTTCCGAGTCCATATTATCCGGTTAGCATCCAATGATCCATGACTAGTGATACCAAGCCATCGACCGTGTCATATGCTAGTCTGTTTGGCTGCGCGTCCACACAGCCCTTTCGACTAGGGACATTTTAGGACAATCATCAGACAATGCATAGCCCCACAAACAAGTCATGTACTTGTTTATACACATCATTGACAATGTCCAAGGACTATCTTTATTCATAAACACATAGGAAATATCATCTGCCTCTATGGCATATCTCCAACAAAATTTCCTCCATAGCCAGAGCCCAAACACTTCTTGATGTTGTGCACTCCAAGAGGGAATGACGCCATGAGTCTCATATCCCGCAGATTCCACACAGGTTGGAGTCTGCCATATGACGGTGTGCTCTTATATCATTCATTGGCAGTGAATGTTTTCAGAGTGTCCATAAGAACATAAGAATTTTCCAGGGGAATTCCGTCTTCCATATTGACTTCCATGAACTTTCTTCCGCCCTAGAACTAGATCGACCAGCTGCTCCTTCTAGCCATGCCTCATGTTGTTGCCTTGTAGCAACCATAATATTATACGCAGATTTTACAAAGAAAGACCCATGCTTTTCATAGTGCCAAGCCCAGAAATCCGGAATGTCTCGGGTGCAAAGCGGGATTCCAAGTTTCACTTGAGCATCCATTGGTAGGAAGGTTTCTTGAACTCTCTGTCTATCCCATGAAGATATTGATCTGACAATGAGTTCAGAGACCCTTGTCGGCGGATTCTGCACACGACATCCATATGACCTGAAAAACTCTTCTTTTGGCAACCAGTTGTGTGTCCAAATATTAGTGGTTTCTCCATTGCCAATGCGTTTTACCAAACCTTGCTTTAAAGTGTCTCTTCCCTCCACAATAGCTTGCCAAACCTGGCTCAGATGGCCTCCTAGCACATCCTGAAGGATATCTGACATTGGGTAATACACGCTCTTAAGGGCACGAGCACTTAACGTGTCAGGGATTTGGAGCAATCACCATGCCTTCCTTGCCAACATAGCGAGGTTGAACAACTCGAAATCCTTGAAACCTAGACTCCCCCATCCCCTTGGGTTGGGTCATAGTTTTCCAAGAAACCTGCTACTTCTTGAGCTTGCGTTGGTTTTTCCCTTGAGGAGGAAAGGGTGATGCAGCAAAGTAGAGTAAGTATTTCCCTCAGTTTGAGAACCAAAGTATCAATCCAGTAGGAGACAGCGCGCAAGTCACTGAATACCTGCACAAACAATCAACAAACTTGCACCCAACGCGATAAAGGGGTTGTCAATCCCTTCACGGTTACTTGCAAAAGTGATATCTAATAGATAAACGGTAAAGTAAATATTTTTGGTATTTTTGGTTTATAGAACGGAAAGTAAAAGATTTCAAAGTAAAGGAACGGCAACAGAAATTGGCAAGTTGATGGGAAACTAATATGATGTAAAATAGATGAGGGGGCCATAGGTTTCACTAGTGGCTTCTCTCAATATAGAAAATATTGCAGTGGGTGAACAAATTACTAGCGAGCACTTGATAGAAGAGCGCATAATTATGATGATAACTAAGGCAATGATCATGAATATAGGCATCACGTCCGTGTCAAGTAGACCGAAACGATTCTCCATCTACTACTATTACTCCACACATCGACCACTATCCAGCATGCATCTAGAGTATTAAGTTCATAAAGAACGGAGTAACGCATTAAGTAAGATGACATGATGTAGAGGAATTAACTCAAGCAATATGCTCAAAACCCCATCTTTTTATCCTCGATGGGAACAATACAATACTGGCCTTGCTGCCCCTACTGTCACTGGGAAAGGACACCGCAAGATTGAACCCAAAGATAAGCACTTATCCCATTGCAAGAAAAACCAATCTAGTAGGCCAAACTAAACCGATAATTCAAAGAGACTTGCAAAGATATCAAATCATGCATATAAGAATTCAGAGAAGACTCAAATAATATTCATAGATAAGTTGATCATAAATCCACAATTCATCGGATCTCGGCAAACACACCACAAAAGAATATTACATCGAATAGATCTCGAAGAACATCGAGGAGAAAATTGTATTGAGAATCAAAGAGAGAGAAGAAGCCATCTAGATACTAGCTATGGACCCATAGGTCTGAGGTAAACTACTTACGCTTCATCGGAAGGGTAATGGTGTTGATGTAGAAGCCCTCCTTGATCGAATACCCCTCTGGAAGGACGTCGGAAAAGGCCCCTAGATGGGATCTCACGGGTACAGAAGGTTGCGGCGGTGGAAAAGTGTTTTTGTGGCTCCCCTGATGTTTTTGGGGTATAAGAGTATATATAGGCGAAGGAACTAGGTCAGGAGATCTCTGAGGGGCCCACGAGGTAGGGGGCGCACCCTCCACCCTCGTGGCCGCCTTGTTGAGTTTTCGACTTCATCTCCAAGTCTCCTGGTTTGCTTCTGGTCCAAGAAAGATCATCACGAAAGTTTCATTCCGTTTAGACTCATTTTGTTATTCCTTTTTTGCGTAACTCTTAAACAGGCAAAAAACAGAAACTGGGACTGGGGTCTCGGTTAATAGGTTAGTCCCAAGAATAATATAAACTAACATAATAATGCATATTAAACATCCGAAACAGATAATATAATAGCATGGAAAAATAAAAATGTATAGATACGTTGGAGACGTATCAAGCATCCCCGAGCTTAATTCCTGCTCGTCCTCGAGTAGATAAATGATAAAAACAATTTTTTTTGATGTGGAGTGCTACCTAACATACTTATCCATGTATTTTCTTTATCGTGACATGAATGTTCAGATCCAAAATATTCAAAACAAAAGTTTAATATTGAAATAAAAACAATAATACTTCAAGCATACTAACAAGGCAATCATGTGTTCTCAAAATAACATGGCCAAAGAAAGCTTATCCCCACAAAATCATATAGTCTGGCTATGCTCCATCTTCATCACACAAAATACTCAAATCATGCACAACCCCGGTTTCAGCCAAGCAATTGTTTTATACTTTAGTATTCTCGAACTTTTTCAACTTTCATGCAATACATGAGCGTGAGCCATGGACATAGCACTATAGGTGGAATAGAATGGTGCTTGTGGAGAAGACAAAACGAGGGAGATAGTCTCACATCAACTAGGCGTATCAACGGGCTATGGAGATGCCCATCAATACATATCAATGTGAGTGAGTAGGGATTGCCATGAAACGGATGCACTAGAGCTATAAGTGCATGAAAACTAAAAAAGAAACTAAGTGGGTGTGCATCCAACTCGCTTGCTCACGAAGACCAAGGGAAATTTGAGGAATCCCATCACTGGAATATACAAGCCAAGTTCTTATAATGAAAATTCCCACTAGTATATGAAAATGATAACATAGCAGACTCTCTATCATGAAGATCATGGTGCTACTTTGAAGCACAAGTGTGGAAAAAGGATAGTAACATTGCCCCTTCTCTCTTTTTCGCTCATTTTTTTTCTTTTTTTTTCTTTTTTTATTTTTTTTTCTTTTTCTCTTTTTTTCTTTTATTTCTTTGGCCTATTTTATTTTGGCGTCTTTGGCCTCTTTTTTTCTTTTTTTATTTCCACACATGGGACAATGCTCTAATAATGATAATCATCACACTTCTATTTACTTTCAACACAAAAATTTACAACTCAATGCTTAGAAAAAAAATATGACTCTATGTGAATGCCTCCAGCGGTGTACCGGGATGTGCAATGAATCAAGAGTGACATGTATGAAAGAATTATGAAGGGTGGTTTTGCCATAAATATGATGTCAACTACATGATCGTGCAAAGCAATATGACAATGACAAAATGTGTCGTAATAAACGGAACGGTGGAAAGTTGCATGGCAATATGTCTTGGAGCGGCTATGGAATTGCCATAATAGGTAGGTATGGTGGCTATTTTGAGGAAGGTATATGGTGGGTGTATGATACCGGTGAAAGTTGCGCGGCACAAGAGAGGCTAGCAATGGTGAAAGGGTGAGAGTGTGTATAATCCATGGCCTCAACATTAGTCATAAAGAACTCACATACTTATTGCAAAAATCTATAAGTCACGAAACCAAGCACTACGCGCAGGTCATAGGGGAAGGGTTGGTAGGAGTTAACCATCGCGCGATCCTGACCTCCACACAAAGGATGACAATAAAAAAATACAGCATGCTCCAACTTCGTTACATAACGGTTCACCATAC
>NW_021269092.1:0-1677 GCF_002162155.2 Triticum dicoccoides
TTTGCAATTACATTTAGAGATTATAGTTACTTGTGTCATGCTTGATTAGCTATGAGTTATAGTGGTTTACCTTGCGTGCCAACATGCTATTAGAATGATTATGATGTGATATGATGGGATGGTATCCTCCTTTAAATGAATTGAGCGACTCGACTTGGCACATGTTCACACATGTAGTTGAAACAAATCAACATAGCCTTCATGATATTTATGTTCATGGTGGATTATATCCTACTCATGTTTGTACTCGGTGTAAATTAATTTTAATGCATGTTTATGACTGTTGTCGCTCAATCAGTTGGTCGCTTCCCAGTCTTTTGCTAGCCTTCACCTGTACTAAGCGGGAATACTGCTTGTGCATCCAAACTCCTTAAAACCCAAAGTTGTTCCTTATGAGTCCACCATACCTACCTATATGCGGTATCTACCTGTCGTTCCAAGTAAATTTGTATGTGCCAAACTCCAAACCTTCAAATGAAATTCTGTTTTGTATGCTCGAGCAGCTCATGTTACAACTAGGGCTGCCTATATCTTCCATGCTAGGTGGGTTATTCTCATGAGGAGTGGACTCCGCTCCTCATTCATGAGAAAGGACCGGTAACCGGGATGCCCAGTCCCATGATCCAAAAAGATCAAGGCAAATCAAAATAATTAAACAAAACTCCCCCAGGGCTGTTGTATGTTGGAGGCACTCGTTGTTTCGAGCAAGCCATGGATTGATGCTTGTTGGTGGTTGGGGGAGTATAAACCTTTACCATTCTATTTGGGAACTGCCTATAATGCATGTAGTATGGAAGATACAGCCATCTCATAGTTGTTGCGTTGACAGTGAAAGTATGCCGCTCAAAATGTTATTCAATCTCTATTTTAAAATCGAGCTCTGGCACCTCTACAAATCCCTGCTTCCCTCTGCGAAGGGCCTATCTATTTACTTTTATGTTGAGTCATCATCCTTCTTATTAAAAGCACCCGCTGGAGAGTACACTGTCATTTGCATTCATTATTATTGGTTTATATTGGGTATGACTTGACTGGATCTCTTTTACCATGAATTACAATGTTTAGTCAGTCCTTGATCTTTAAAGGTGCTCTGCATTTATGTTTTGCGGTCTCAGAAAGGGCTAGCGAGATACCATTTTGTTATATCATGTTATAATTATTTTGAGAAAGTGTTGTCATCCGAGTTTTATTATTATGGCTCGCTAGCTCATTATGCTATTGATATGAGTGATTGTGAGAGCTATGTGTCATTGTGAGTATGGTTAGTTCATAATATTTGCTGAAACTTGAATGCTGGATTTTCATGTTTACAACAACAAGAGCAAACAGAGTTTGTAAAAGTTCTCTTTATCACTTTCAGTTTATCAACTGAATTGCTTGAGGACAAGCAAAGGTTTAAGCTTGGGGGAGTTGATACGTCTCCAACGTATCTACTTTTCCAAACACTTTTGCCCTTGTTTTGGACTCTAACTTGCATGATTTGAATGAAACTAACCCGGACTGACGCTGTTTTCAGCAGAACTGCCATGATGTTGTTTTATGTGTAGAAAAGAAAAGTTCTCGGAATGTCCTGGAAATCCACGGAGGCACTTTTTGGAATTAATAAGAATTTTTGGTGAAAGCATGAGTGCCAGGGGGCCCACAGGTTGTCCACGAGACAGGGGGTGTCCCCCCCCC
>NW_021269093.1:0-1677 GCF_002162155.2 Triticum dicoccoides
TTTGCAATTACATTTAGAGATTATAGTTACTTGTGTCATGCTTGATTAGCTATGAGTTATAGTGGTTTACCTTGCGTGCCAACATGCTATTAGAATGATTATGATGTGATATGATGGGATGGTATCCTCCTTTAAATGAATTGAGCGACTCGACTTGGCACATGTTCACACATGTAGTTGAAACAAATCAACATAGCCTTCATGATATTTATGTTCATGGTGGATTATATCCTACTCATGTTTGTACTCGGTGTAAATTAATTTTAATGCATGTTTATGACTGTTGTCGCTCAATCAGTTGGTCGCTTCCCAGTCTTTTGCTAGCCTTCACCTGTACTAAGCGGGAATACTGCTTGTGCATCCAAACTCCTTAAAACCCAAAGTTGTTCCTTATGAGTCCACCATACCTACCTATATGCGGTATCTACCTGTCGTTCCAAGTAAATTTGTATGTGCCAAACTCCAAACCTTCAAATGAAATTCTGTTTTGTATGCTCGAGCAGCTCATGTTACAACTAGGGCTGCCTATATCTTCCATGCTAGGTGGGTTATTCTCACGAGGAGTGGACTCCGCTCCTCATTCATGAGAAAGGACCGGTAACCGGGATGCCCAGTCCCATGATCCAAAAAGATCAAGGCAAATCAAAATAATTAAACAAAACTCCCCCAGGGCTGTTGTATGTTGGAGGCACTCGTTGTTTCGAGCAAGCCATGGATTGATGCTTGTTGGTGGTTGGGGGAGTATAAACCTTTACCATTCTATTTGGGAACTGCCTATAATGCATGTAGTATGGAAGATACATCCATCTCATAGTTGTTGCGTTGACAGTGAAAGTATGCCGCTCAAAATGTTATTCAATCTCTATTTTAAAATCGAGCTCTGGCACCTCTACAAATCCCTGCTTCCCTCTGCGAAGGGCCTATCTATTTACTTTTATGTTGAGTCATCATCCTTCTTATTAAAAGCACCCGCTGGAGAGTACACTGTCATTTGCATTCATTATTATTGGTTTATATTGGGTATGACTTGACTGGATCTCTTTTACCATGAATTACAATGTTTAGTCAGTCCTTGATCTTTAAAGGTGCTCTGCATTTATGTTTTGCGGTCTCAGAAAGGGCTAGCGAGATACCATTTTGTTATATCATGTTATAATTATTTTGAGAAAGTGTTGTCATCCGAGTTTTATTATTATGGCTCGCTAGCTCATTATGCTATTGATATGAGTGATTGTGAGAGCTATGTGTCATTGTGAGTATGGTTAGTTCATAATATTTGCTGAAACTTGAATGCTGGATTTTCATGTTTACAACAACAAGAGCAAACAGAGTTTGTAAAAGTTCTCTTTATCACTTTCAGTTTATCAACTGAATTGCTTGAGGACAAGCAAAGGTTTAAGCTTGGGGGAGTTGATACGTCTCCAACGTATCTACTTTTCCAAACACTTTTGCCCTTGTTTTGGACTCTAACTTGCATGATTTGAATGAAACTAACCCGGACTGACGCTGTTTTCAGCAGAACTGCCATGATGTTGTTTTATGTGTAGAAAAGAAAAGTTCTCGGAATGTCCTGGAAATCCACGGAGGCACTTTTTGGAATTAATAAGAATTTTTGGTGAAAGCATGAGTGCCAGGGGGCCCACAGGTTGTCCACGAGACAGGGGGTGTCCCCCCCCC
>NW_021269094.1:0-1192 GCF_002162155.2 Triticum dicoccoides
CTTAAATAAGCAAACATGCAATAAGTCATTCAACACAGAATCATCACCAAGATTAGAGGTCATATCAAAATGATTAAACATTGGTTCTTTTGCATCAATAGTTAATTCAATGGGTGCACTCAAAATTGTTGGTATTTCAGTTGTTTGATCATATGGCAAAGTCAAATTATCAACGTAGTCCTCTAAAATAGGTGGTGTGATCAAAGTAGTGGGTAGCTCATCAGATGGTGCATTCAAATTGACAAGGCATTCATCATTCTCATGTAGAGATGGATGATCAGTACCTTTGTCATTACCTCTTATGATCAACTCAGATGATGTAGCCACTCTCGGGGGCGATGTGTCACATGGTGGAGGTGATGTAGTCCTGACAACAACGGATGTGGTTGTCATAGTATGCCTAGTAGTTGAAGGAACAATCATATCAACTCTTGGAATGTGCATCATGCGCTTGTTCTCCTCGTGGCCAACACATCGTTTTATTTCCTGTTCAGCTTTGCAAGCAAGATGAAACAAATGGTCCATAGGATAACACTCTTCATGAATTAGTATCTCTTGAATATCACGGTTTAATCCTCCCCAAAATCTATCCATAAAATCATCTTCACTTTCTTCTAAAGAGGAATGCAACAAGGTAGTTTGTAAATCATCATAATATTTTGTTACAGTTTCACTACCTTGTTTTAACTGTTGCAACTTCTTAATCATGTCACGAGTATAATAAGCAGGGACGAAAGTATGTCGCATGGCAAGCTTCAAATCATCCCAAGTAGTAGGTATATAATCAGGGTGTAACCGACAATATTCACTCCACCAAACCAAAGCATAACCAGTGAAAGAACCAACCGCAACCTTAACCTTTTTATGTTCATTGAAATTATGGGAAGCAAATATATTTTTTATGTCGAACTCCCATTCAATATATAAAGCAGGTTTAAAACGGCCATTAAATGGTGGTATAGATACATTAACCTGATCATGTGCATTTGGATGTTTGTGCACCTCTCGTGACGGTTGTGGTATTTGCAAAGGTGGTGGCACGTCTCCCGCGATCGACAAAGCCCATGAATTGACTCTGGATCCTGTCATGATTAGTAGAACAAGAAACAAAACCCAAAAATAATGTTCCTATAACTACTAGGATGTGGTGGTAAAACGCTCACAGTAAAGCAAATATCAATGTCTTACAAGT
>NW_021269095.1:0-1637 GCF_002162155.2 Triticum dicoccoides
TTAACAAAGAAAAATCAAATCGTCGACTGTTCGGATGCAGAGGCCCTCGCAGCCTTCAAACATAACATCCACGACGAGTGGCTGGCCCGGCACCTAGGACAGGAAAAGCCGAAATCCATGGCAGCCCTCACATCACTCATGACCCGCTTCTGTGCGGGAGAGGACAGCTGGCTAGCCCGCAGTAACAACCTCAGCAAAAATTCTGGCAGTCCGGATACCAAGGACCGCAATGGTAGGTCGCGTCGAAACAAAAACAAACGCTGCGTTAACGGCGATAACACTGAGGATACGGCAGTCAACGCCGGATTCAGAGGCTCTAAACCCGGTCAGTGGAAAAAGCCATTCAAAAGAACTACTCCAGGTCCGTCCAATTTGGACCAAATACTCGACCGCTCTTGCCAGATACATGGCACCCCCGAAAAGCCAGCTAATCACACCAACAGTGATTGTTGGGTATTCAAGCAGGCAGGCAAGTTAATTGCCGAAAACAATGACAAGGGGCTGCATAGCGATGACGAGGAAGAGACCCGGCCGCCGAACAATAGAGGACAGAAGGGTTTCCCCCCACAAGTGCGGACGGTAAACATGATATACGCAACCCACATACCCAAGAGGGAGCGGAAGCGAGCACTTAGGGACGTATATGTGATGGAGCCAGTCACCCCAAAGTTCAATCCATGGTCCTCTTGCCCGATCACTTTTGATCGAAGGGACCACCCCACCAGTATCCGTCATGGCGGATTCGCCGCATTGGTTTTAGACCCAATCATCGATGGATTTCACCTCACTAGAGTCCTGATGGACGGCGGCAGCAGCCTGAACCTGCTTTATCAGGACACAGTGCGCAAGATGGGCATAGACCCCTCAAGGATTAAACCTACAAAGAAGACCTTCAAAGGCGTCATACCAGGTGTAGAGGCCAATTGTACAGGCTCGGTTACACTAGAAGTGGTCTTTGGATCCCCGGATAACTTCTGAAGCGAGGAGTTAATCTTTGACATAGTCCCGTTCCGCAGTGGCTATCATGCCCTACTCGGACGGACCGCATTTGCAAAGTTCAACGTGGTGCCGCATTACACATACCTCAAGCTCAAGATATCAGGCCCTCGAGGAGTCATCACGGTCAACGGAAACACTGAACGATACCTCCGAATGGAGGAACACACAGCGGCTCTCGCGGCAGAAGTACAAAGCAGCCTCTTAAGGCAACTCTCGAGTCCGGCCGTTAAGCGACCGGACATGGCCAAACGCGCCCGGAGTAACATACATCAAGACCACCTGGCATGTTCCGAGAACGCGTAGCAATCCGGCCCCAACCCCAGCCCTTGCATGATTGCAAGACTAGTCCTTCGCGTACATCATTACGCTCTGGAGATACCATGGGCATAGGGGGAGGGGCACGACCACGACAGGCCCAGAGTGCGGCTCAACCACACCAGGGGCTCCCAAGTGTGTCGCTCTTTTTCTTTTTCTTTTTTTTTACCCATAGGACTCCGTTCACCAGAGGCCCTGTCCCGCAGCAGACCTGCCGAACTCACGATGCAACAGCCAGGGAAGGAGAAAGGCTACGACGAACACTCAGGTGGTCTCCATTACGAGCATTAAATCTATTTAATACTCCATTCCGCAGCCTACCC
>NW_021269096.1:0-700 GCF_002162155.2 Triticum dicoccoides
ATTTAAATACTATAAATAATTTAAATGTTCAAATAAATGTTGGAAATTGTTAAGGGTCACTGAAATAATTCAGAAAGCACCCACAATTGTTTCCAGGATTTTATAAAATGATTTGGTATTTTAAATCAAATCAAAAACAAAATAACAGAAATAGAAAAGAAATAAAAGAGAGAGAGAGAAGGAAGTTACCTGGCGCCACTTACCTGGCCCAGCACGGCCCAGCCCATCTCCACTCCCCCTGTCGTCTTCCTCCTCGCCAGAAGGACCGAGGCGTGGCGCGCGCCCGAGAGGCCTCGGCCACCTCCTGCTTCCCTGGCCACCTCCTGCTTCTTCTCGTCGCCCTGGACCCCGTCCGCGACGCCACGCACCCTCCCAGGCCTCGCACTCTCCCCGTTCCTTCTCCCCCCCTTCTCTGGCTCCCTCTCTCTTCCACCGAGCGGAGCCCCGTCGCCACCGACGCCGTTCGCCGCGGCCACAACCACCGCCTCGTCTCCCCGACGCCTCCCAAAGCTCTGCCTCGACCTACTCTTCCTCCCCACCGCTCCAAGCAACACCAGGAGCCCTGCAGTGACGCCATTGCCGCCATCTTCACCGACGGGCATCGAAGATCGCCGGCCGATTCGCCGTCTCCGTCGCCTCCCCGAGCACGCCGACCCTCTCTTCGAACTCACCGTGAGCCCCTGAGCATTTCCCCTCTGCC
>NW_021269097.1:0-1096 GCF_002162155.2 Triticum dicoccoides
TCGGGGAAATGTCACACGATGAATACCAGAGTCCTGTTAGCCCGCTACAGCCCGGTTCACCGGAGTCCTGCTAGCCCAGTGCTACAGCCTGGATTCACTCGCTGATGACCGACACGTTCGATGCTGGGTCATGGATGCCTGTCCCTGTAAGTCTGTGCCACTTTGGGTTTACGACTAGCCATGTCAGCCCGGGCTCCTTATCATATGGATGCTAGCGACACTGTCATATACGTGTGCCAAAAGGCGCAAACGGTCCCGGGCAAAGGTAAGGCGACACCCGTGGGAATACCATGCGTGAGGCCGCAAAGTGATATGAGGTGTTACATGCTAGATCGATGTGGCATTGAGTCGGGGTCCTGACAGCGTTGGTATCAGAGCTTGACTGCCTGTAGGATTACCAAGCCAAACTGGTCGAAGTTGAGTCTAGAAATTCTTTAGTTATGTAAGGGAATTGATTGTGGGATGGAACGTAAGGCTCTTTTTACTCCTTTACCTCATGCCCTTCTGATCTGAGTCATCATCTTCTCTTCTACGGGGATTAAGAACTAGGCTATCCCTTCTTTCTATTAGGATCACGTGTTACTAATCAGTGGACTTATAAGATTGTTGGATTTAATTGTCAGTTCAGTTCCTACTACTTCCGTATGTTAATTGTTGATCTCGAAACCTTGATATTGTGCTTCTGAGTGGTTATGCCACCATTTTTGTGAATGTCTCAAATCTTTTCTGAGCATTTACAGCCGTTATGCTGTCCGAGTCATCCCAGGTTTCTAAGTAGTCTGATGCATTTGCAAATCCTTTCTTCCCGTTTCAATGTTCCTTTGGGCCAGATTAACCACACTAATCGGTGAGTTGAGGTACTCTGTTGCCTCGACAAATATGTTGGAGATATTATTATGACCCTAGGTGTCCTAGGGGATCATCTAGTAATTTAGCCATGATTTGTGTTTCCAGTGTGATGATTCTGGCCATCATTCTCGAAAGCATCCCGTGATGCTACTTAGTAGTAGGTATTCTACTCCTTGGGTTTTGAACCCGAGATTCACTCTACTTACTTCATGTTGATAGGGTTTGCTAGTTCCTTTAGGATATTAGT
>NW_021269098.1:0-1885 GCF_002162155.2 Triticum dicoccoides
GTATCGAGTCATTGGACAACATACATAGAACTCAGTGCTTAAGGACGGATCCAGTGAGACAACCCACCATGTACTCCTACATGGCCTCTCACCGCTACCTTTACCAAATCGTGTTCACACACTTCACTCTCAGCATCAGAACATATCGTGACCCTCCAATTCATTCCCAATGAATCAGACCTGACACAACTCTAAGCAATAGCAGGCATAGCATGGTAGGAACACATCAGTGGCTTCAATCAACTCCTACACATGCTAGTGGGTTTCAACTATTTACTGTGGCAATGACAGGTCATGCAGAGGAATGGGTTCAACTACCGCAGCACAAAGTAGCAGATGAATCGTTGTTGTCCTAATGCAATAACTGAGAGCAGGAGCGAGAGAGTAGGATTGTATCGGAATGAACAAGGGGGTTTGCTTGCCTGGTAAATCAACAGAGGAGGCACTGCTTCACAGACAGGTACTCTGGAACGGTCTCCGGAGCAAGACCTATCGAGAAGGAACGGTGCCGGCAATCAATACACAAACATATGCAACAATATGATGCATGAACATGGCATGAAGATGTGATGTTGTTTGAGCTAATGCAACTAGTATTCATTTGGTTTGAAGTCCATTTGAACCAAAGGTTCAAATGCATCTCCAAATTAAGCTCCTATATATGCCATAATGTGTTTTCTCATATTAAGCATGTATAAGTTGGTTTTTCATGCATGAAACTAGTACAGATGGATAGATTACATTTTACTGATAATTTTTCATATATAAATTATTTTAATCTGAGCTACGGTTGAATTGTTATGAATTTTTGAAGTTTAAAACAATTTCTGGAATTTTCTGATTTAATTTAAATCCAGAAATAAATATTGCGCCAGCATGACGTCAGCACGACGTCAGCGGTCAACTGCGGCTGGCTGGGGTCAAACCTGACGTGTGGGGTCCACACGTCACTGACAGGGGGTTAAACAGGGTTAGTTTAATCCTAATTAAAAGATTAGTGGCACTGGGGCCCACTGTCAGTGTCAGGGTTAATTAACAGAGTTGATTAAATTTAAACTAATCCTAAACTCGAATTAGCAGGGACGGGCCCCACTGTCATTGAGCCAGGGGAGGTCAAACCCCCTGGTCAACCGGGGCTAATACGCCGGCGTTTAGCCGCCGGCGGCAGCAAACGCGGCGGAGGGCGCGGGATTTCCACTCCGGCGCCCAATCGAGCAGCGGAAGGCACGCGTGGGAAGCTGGGGCTCGCGCGCACCCACTGGTGCCCTCCGTTTCACCGGAGATGGCCTAGATCGACGGCGGCGACCACTTGGGCGGCGGCCGGAGTTCGGGCGCGAGCGGGATCGGGCTGCGGGGCACGAGGAGGCCACCTGAGGGGCTCGGCGGCACCCTCGTGGCACCGAGAGCGCGAAGGGATGCTCGGTTTGGGCGAAGGCGGGCCGAGACGGCGACGGCGACATGGACGGCGGCGAGAGGCTTCGGCCGTGGTGGGGAACGGTGCTACGGCGCGGGAACGAAGGGGAGAAGAGAGGGAAACGGCGACGGAGCTCACCGCGGATCCAACGGCGTCGTCGGCGAGCTCGGGGAAGGCTTGGGGCAGCCGGAGCGACGACGGCGATCTCGTCGGCCGGAGCTTGAAGACGACGGCGATTGCGATGGAGCGGAGCTCGCCTGGGTTGCTTGCTCGGTGAGGAGGGAGAGGGGGTCGCGGCGGAGCTCGGGGACTCTACGGAGGGGCGAGGGGACGGCGGGGAGCGCGTCGGTGGTGAACTGCGGCGGCGGCAGTGCTTCGGGTGAAAGAGAGAGAGCAGGGGGAGAGAAGGAGGGCGAGGGAGAGTGCGAGGGGGTCGGGGTGGCTGCGTGGCATCGTCCGGGGCATCGAGGG
>NW_021269099.1:0-1365 GCF_002162155.2 Triticum dicoccoides
AAAATATCACTGCTAGTCAGCTTGCTGACTTATATATTTCTCGAATAGTGTCACTCCATGGTGTTCCACTAGAGATCAATTCGGACCGTGGCAGTCTTTTCACTTCTCATTTCTGGGAGAGTTTCCAAACTGCCATGGGAACCCATCTTTCCTTCAGTACCGCTTTCCACCCTCAGTCGAGTGGTCAGGTGGAACGGGTCAATCAAATTCTCGAAGACATGCTCAGAGCTTGCGTTATCTCATTTGGTATGGATTGGGAGAAATGTCTTCCGTTCGCCGAATTTGCTTATAACAATAGCTACCAATCCAGCCTCAAGCAAGCTCCTTTTGAGGTTCTCTATGGACGAAGATGTCGAACACCTTTGAACTGGTCAGAAACCGGTGAAAGACAATTCTTTGGACCGGATATGATCCAGGAGGCAGAAGAGCAAGTTCGCATCATTCGTGAGAATTTGAAAACAGCCCAGTCTCGTCAGAAAAGTCAGTACGATCGTCATCATAAGGATATGACTTATGAAATTGGCGACCAAGCTTACCTTCGGGTTACTCCTTTGAAGGGCACCCATCGTTTCGGTATCAAGGGCAAGTTGGCTCCTCATTACATTGGTCCCTTTCGCATTCTCGCTAAACGAGGAGAGGTTGCCTACCAGTTGGAACTACCCCCACATCTTTCTCGAGTTCATGATGTCTTCCACGTCTCTCAACTCAGGCGTTGCTTCTCGGATCCTATCCGCGGAGTGGACCACGAAACGCTTGATCTCCAAGATAACCTCACATACCGAGAGTACCCGGTTCATATTCTTGATCAAGCAGAGCGTGTTACTCGACGTCAGAACATCAAGTTTCTCAAAATTCAGTGGTCTCATCATTCCGAGAGAGAAGCTACTTGGGAGCGAGAAGATCGTCTTCGATTGGAGTACCCCGCTTTCTTTCCGTCGACCCCTGAATCTCGAGACGAGATTCTGTCAAGTGGGGGCGAGTTGTCACATCCCTAGTCTGGTATGACTTAGACTAGCTAGCTATTTGTGCATCATATTTAAATTTCATTTAATTTGAAATGAGGATTGGTGGAAACCCTCAGAATCATTTTTGAAAATGACCCAAATAAAAATTTCTCCAAAAGGGTCCAAGAAAATGCTCATGATGCCCTCTAAAAATATTGGACAGAGATAAAAATCAAAACAATATTTTTAGGAGCTCATGGATATTTATTTTGGCCATTTGGGTTAATTCGATAAATATTTGCATTGGAAATATATTTCTATATATATGAAATATGGTCCAAAAATTATGCCAATTATACAAGAGCTCTGGAATAATACCATTAGCCCCTACAAAAATTGGCATAATAAAATTAAATGATTT
>NW_021269100.1:0-1754 GCF_002162155.2 Triticum dicoccoides
AGGAGTATGACTAAATCACTCCAAATTTCATGTATCATCAGTGGTATCTCGAATCATTCGAAAATGGACACCAAACACATCACGGGTAATATAATTCACATGATCCATTCAACAAAGTTTGGTACAATAAATTATTACACATCATTTCTTCCCTTGTGTCCCTGCTTGCTTACGATTGTGCCGTATCCATGGAGCATCCTCATCATTTAACTTAATGCTTGGGTCGGTGTTCACTTTGAAGGGCGGAATTTCAGCAAACATATTATAATCTTCTGACATGTCTGTCTTGTCCTCCACTCCCACGATGTTTCTTTTCCCTGAAAGAACAATGTGGCGCTTTGGATCATCGCATGATGTACTGATCGTTTTCTTATCTTTCCGTTTCCTCGGTTTGCTACTCATGTCCTTCACATAGAAAACCTGAGCGACATCTTTCGTTAGGACGAATGGTTCGTCAAGGTAACCAAGATTGTTGAAATCCACCATTGTCATTCCGTATTGTTGGTCCACCTTTACCCCACCTCCTGTTAGCTTGAACCATTTGCACCGGAACAAAGGGACCTTAAAGGAGGGTCCATAGTCAAGTTCCCATATCTCCTCTATGTAACCATAATATGTGACCTTTTGCCCATTCTCGGTTGCTGCATCAAAGCGGACACCACTGTTTTGGTTGGTGCTCTTTTTATCTTGGGCGATCGTGTAAAATGTATTCCCATTTATCTCGTACCCTTGGAAAGTCGTTATAGTCGAAGATGGTGTCTTGGCCAACATGTACAGCTGATCTACAACATCATTGTCATTCATTAAATGCTTTCTCAACCAACTGCCGAAAGTCTCCATGTGGGCCTTCCTAATCCAGGATTCAGGCTTCCCCGGGTTGTCCGAGCGTAAAATATTCTTGTGTTTCTCAAAGTACGGAGCCACCAAGCTGGAATTGGTCAGTACAGTGTGGTGTGCTTCAGTCAGAGAATGGTCGTCCATACATATCGTTGATTTCCTTCCGATCGTGCCTTTTCCACTTAGTATCCCCTCGTGCCGCGATCGAGGAAGACCAATCGGCTTAAGGTCAGGAACAAAGTCAACATAAAACTCAATTACCTCCTCATTTCCATAGCCCTTGGCGATGCTTCCTTCTGGCCTAGCACGGTTACGAACATATTTCTTTAATACTCCCATGAACCTCTCGAAGGGGAACATATTGTGTAGAAATACAGGACCGAGAATGAAAATCTCTTCGACTAGGTGAACCAAGAGGTGCGTCATATATTGAAGAAGGATGGCGGGAACACCAACTCGAAACTGACAAGACATTGGATCACATCGTTCTGTAACCGTGGTAGATCTTCTGGATTGATTACCTTCTGAGAGATTGCATTGAGGAATGCACATAGCTTCACAATGGCTACTCGAACATTTTCCGGCAGGAGCCCCCTCAAAGCAATCGGAAGCAATTGCGTCATAATCACGTGGCAGTCGTGAGACTTCAGATTTTGGAACTTTTTCTCCGCCATGTTTATTATTCCCTTTATATTGGACGAGAATCCAGATGGGACCTTCATACTGCTCAGGCATTCAAAAAAGATGACCTTCTCTTCTTTGGTCAGAGCGTAGCTGGCACGACCTTGAAACCATTCCGGATGCCGGTCATCAGGGTCTTTCAAACGTTGCTGGTCCTGCCGTGCTTCCTTTGTATCATTTGTCTTCCCATACACGCCCAAGAAGCTTAGGAGGTTCACGCAAATATTCTTCGTAAC
>NW_021269101.1:0-904 GCF_002162155.2 Triticum dicoccoides
TCAGCACTACGTCATGATGACGTCAGTGGTCAACGGGCTGGTCCAGGTCAAACTGACCAGTGGGTCCCGCATGTCAGTATTCAATTAGTTTAACTAAATTAGATTTAAACTAACTGGATTAATTAACAAAGGGGGCCCCACATGTCATAGACCCAGGGGGTCAACCGGGGCCCACCCGTGGTCAAAGTCAGAGTCAAACACGCCGGCGTCTAGCCGCCGGCGAGCCCGACGCGGCGGCGAAAGTGCTTTTTGCCATTCCGGCAACCAAATGGACGGCGGAAGGCATCTACGTGTTGCTGAGGTTGAGCCGCGACTATTGGTGGTGGTGGTTGGGCTCGGGGTGGCCGGAGTTGGCGCCGGCGGCGACTTTGGCGGCCGCCGGAGTTCGGTTGAAGACGAACTCGTGGCTAGAGTGTGCGGTGAGGTGCGGGGAGTGCATGGTTAGCCCCAACGCGGCGTGGTGAGTGCAATGGACAAGGTGAGGTGGCCGGAGGATGGCCGGGAGCACGTCGGCGAAGAGGTCCGCGACGGCACGTGCGGGTGAGCTTAGTGTGCTCGCTGTGGTGCACGAGAGAGAGAAAGAGAGGAAGGGGAAGTTAGCCCAGCTCACTGCGGTCTTGATGGAAAGGACGGCGTGGTCGGGGACGAGCTGCTGCGGCGGCGACGGCGAAGGGGATCTCCGGCGATGGCGGTTCGGGCGAGGTTGGTGCGGCGGCTTCGGGGCACGCGAGCGCTCGGGGCTCGGCTAGCTCGAAGAAGTAGAGGACGGCGGAGCTTCTAGACACGGTGGCGCGGCGTGGAGACGACGGGGAGCACGGCTACGGCGGCGGTGCGGCGACGGTGGCGTCGGCCATGGCGTGGGAGCGCGAGGGAGAGGAACTGGGGGCGAATGGAGGTGTCCAGG
>NW_021269102.1:0-1150 GCF_002162155.2 Triticum dicoccoides
CCGCCGCGAGCTCGACTCCGGCGAGTAGAGCGCACCCCGTCCGCTCCTTCCTGCTCCGTTGGATGCGGAAGAGCACGGGCTACCTCCTGGTGGCCTTCGCGCGTCCATCCATTGCCTGTAGCTCAACTCCGGCGAGCCTCCGCCGTTGGTTTGGTTGTCGCCGGCCGAACTCCGGCGAAGTCGACGTGGCACTGTCATTAGTCGCTAATGACTCCGCTAACTAGCCCTCTCTCTCACTGACATACGGCCCCCACTGCCTAATTAACTTAGTTTAGCTCCTGTTTAGTTTTAACTAACCCCGGTGGGCCCACGCGTCAGTGTTGACTACGCTGACGTGGCCGTTGACTTGGTCCCACCTGTCAGTGAGCTAAGCAGCCCTGTGACACTGACGTGTGGCCCCCACACGTCAGGTTTGACCCAGACCAGTCCCTGTTGACCTGCTGACGTCACACTGACGTCAGGCTGACGCAATATTCCTTTTCTGGAATTTAGTTTATTTTATAAATAATCAGGAAATTCCAGAAAATGCCTAAAACTTCTAAAATTCATAGAAATTCAACGGTAGCTCCAAATTAAATAATTTATATATGAAAAATTATCAGAAAAATTCAAGGAATCCATCTGTACCATTTTCATGCATGTTAGAACAACTTATAGATGCTGTTTAGCACAAATCAATTAAAGGGCATTTAAATAATCACATATGGAGTTTGAATTTGAATCTTGTATTCAAACCAACTTCATTTAATCTATTGCTAGTTGCATTAGCTCATAACACATTCATTTTGCCATGTCATGATCATGCATCATATTGTGCATTGCATTGATTGTGTTCCCTTCTGTGTTGCCGGTATTTGTCCCCTCTCGATAGACGTGATACCGATGATGTGATCGTTGACACTGATGAAGACTCAATGTTATCTTCAGAAGTGCCAGGCAAGCAAAACCCCCCTTGTTCATTCCGATACAATCCTACTCTCTCGCTCCTGCTCCTTTTTACTGCATTAGGACAACATCGATTCATCTGTTACTTGCTGCGGTAGCTGAACCCCTTTATCCTTTGCATGACCTGTCATTGCCACAGTAAATAGATGAAACCCACTAGCATGAGTAGGAGTTGTTTGAGCCCTGTTGTGCCTACTCATTCATG
>NW_021269103.1:0-1072 GCF_002162155.2 Triticum dicoccoides
GAGCTGACCCGACTTTAGTCACCATCTGTATAGTATGTATGTATGTATAGTATATACCCGTGATCACCTCCCGAGTGATCACGGCCCAATAGTATAGCAAGGCAGACTGACAAGAATGTAGGGCCAATGATGATAAACTAGCATCCTATACTAAGCATTTAGGATTGCAGGTAAGGTATCAACAGGTGTAGCAACAATGTCAGGCTATGCATCAGAATAGGATTAACGAAAGCAGTAACATGCTACACTACTCTAATGCAAGCAGTATAGAGAAGAGTAGGCGATATCTGGTGATCAAGGGGGGGGGCTTGCCTGGTTGCTCTGGCAAGAGAGAGGGGTCGTCAACTCCGTAGTCGAACTGGGCAGCAGCAGCGTCGGTCTCGTAGTCTACCGGAGAGAAGAGGGGGAAGAAACAATGAATACCAAGTAAATAGATGCATATCGGTGCATGACATGTCAAGAAGCGATGCTAGGCGTGCCCTAACGTGGTATAAGGTGGTACTGGTCAAGGGGGAATCATCCGGGAAAGTATTCCCGGTGTTTCGTGTTTTCGGGCAGAGGAGCCGGAGGGGGAAAGTTGCGGGTTCGATAGGTTAGGGGGGTGTGGTGGACGAACGGACTGCGTATCCGGAATCGTCTCGTCGTTCTGAGCAACTTTCACGTTGAAAATATTTTAATCCGAGTTACGGATTAAAAGATATGAATTTTAAAAGATTTTAACAATTTTGGAATTTAATTATTTATTTAATTAATTCGAAAAAAAATGTATTTATGACGTCAGCATGATGTCATGCTGACGTCAGCAGTCAACAGGGGTTGACTGAGTCAACCCTGACATGTGGGTCCAGTGGGACCCACCTGTCATTCTCTAATTAAATTAATTAGGGTTTAGGTTAATCTAATTACAGTTTAATTAAACTTAACTAGTTAATTAATTTAATTAAACCGGATTAATTAACTTAATTAATTAATTAATTAATTAATAATATTATTAAATCATTTTAATTTTATTATTAATTATATTTATTGTTTTTATTTATTTTATTATTTATTATTTATTTATTTATATTTT
>NW_021269104.1:0-1143 GCF_002162155.2 Triticum dicoccoides
GTTCTGTCATCCCCATTTCAGGTTTCTGATGAAAAAGTAAACATGATGCAACACTCTAATGCATGGCTAACTAGGATGTGACAACTCACCCCCACTCAAAAGAATCTCGTCCCGAGATTTGGGTTCCTCCGGGAAGAAGGCGGGATACTCGAGTCGAAGACGATCCTCCCTTTCCCAAGTTGCTTCATCCTCAGAATGGTGCGACCATTGTACTTTGAGAAACTTGATATTATGACGTCGAGTGGTACGCTCGGCCTGATCAAGGATACGAATGGGGTACTCTCGATATGTAAGATTATCTTGGAGATCAAGCGTTTCGTGGTCCACTCCACGGATAGGATCCGAGAAGCAACGCCTGAGTTGAGAAACGTGGAAGACATCGTGGACTCTGGAGAGGTGCGGAGGTAGTTCCAATTGGTAGGCAACTTCTCCTCGTTTGGCGAGAATGTGAAAAGGTCCAATGTAACGAGGAGCCAATTTGCCTTTGATACCGAAACGATGGGTTCCCTTCAGAGGGGTAACCCGAAGGTAAGCCTTCTCGTCAACCTCGAAAGTCATAGCCTTATGTTTTCGGTCATATTGACTCTTTTGACGGGATTGGGCTGTTTTCAACTTTTCACGAACGATGCGAACTTGCTCTTCTGCTTCATGAATCATATCCGGGCCAAAGAATTGTCTTTCCCTGGTCTTTGACCAGTTAAGGGGTGTTCGACACCGTCGTCCATAGAGAACTTCAAAAGGGGCTTTACCCAAGCTAGATTGATAGCTGTTGTTGTAAGCGAATTCGGCAAATGGAAGGCACTTCTCCCAATCCATTCCGAATGAGATAACAGAGGCTCGAAGCATGTCTTCTAGAATCTGGTTGACGCGTTCCACCTGACCACTCGACTGAGGGTGGAAAGCGGTGCTAAAGGAGAGACGGGTTCCCATAGCATTTTGGAAACTTTCCCAAAATCGAGAGGTGAAAATACTTCCTCGATCCGAGTTAATTTCCAACGGGACACCATGGAGAGACACTATCCGGGAGATGTATAAGTCTGCCAGCTGACTAGCGGTTATACTCTCACGAACAGGTAGGAAATGGGCTACTTTGGAAAGACGATCGACAACGACGAAAATAGCATTATTCCCTCTCTTGGTCCT
>NW_021269105.1:0-1205 GCF_002162155.2 Triticum dicoccoides
CCCTCTTCCTGGGTTTCTGGCCCTCAACATCGTCACCAGGGTCATCGCCTCTGATCTTATAACGCAATGCAGTGCATACCGGGCATTCATTCAAATTCTCGTATTCACCGCGGTAGAGGATGCAGTCGTTGATGCATGCATGTATCTTCAGAACCTCTAAACCTAGAGGGCAGACAACCTTCTTTGCTTCGTACGTACTGGCGGGCAACTCGTTATCCTTTGGAAACATATTCTTCAACATTTTCAGCAAGTTTTCAAATGCCGAGTCAGCTACACCTGCCTCTGCCTTCCATTTCAACAAATCCAGTGTGCAGCCCAGCTTTTTCAGACCATCATCGCATCCGGGGTACAGCGCCTTTCTGTGATCCTCTAACATGCGATCCAAATTCTCCCTCTCCTTTTCAGTTTCGCAGCGTCTCCGTGCATCAGCAATGGTCCGACCAAGATCATCAATGGGATCATCACGTGCCTCTTCTTCACCTTCCCCTTCACCTTCAGCATCCTCCATGAAAGTATCACCGAAATGAGCAAGATAGCTTTCATCGATGAAATCATCCCCTTCTTCATCTTCTTCCATTATAACCCCTCTTTCTCCATGCTTGGTCCAACAATTATAGCTTGGCATGAAACCCTTCTGAAGCAGATGCATGTGAACATCTCTTGAGGAAGAGTAACCCTTCTGATTCTTACAGATAACACATGGACAGATAACAAAACCCCCCCGCTTGTTCGCATTAGCCACTACGAGGAAATCTTTCAAACCCGTAGTGAACTCGCCGGAGAGTCGGTTACCGTACATCCATTGCCGATTCATCTGCATTATTATAATATAAAATATATAATTAACCATCATGCATTTGTTAAACTAACTAGCTACAAACAATATAAATTAAACAATGAACTACACACATGCATATTTTATCAATGACACATCAAAGGTTCATCAAGTTGCTAACCGCGATCGAGGAGTGTGGCTCCAACACTTCATGTCATGTTTGTTTCATGCTCTTGGGGCATTTCATCAAACACCTTATGTGCATAAGAGGAACCAAAAGCAAACCTACACCCACTTGTGAAGAGAATGGCTCCAAATGGCTAAGTGTTGGCTGCTGGATGGGTATATATAGGGGAGGGGCTTTAGTTGCGGTTGGCCTGGCAAACCGTGACTAAAGGTGCCCGAAGGCCTTTAGTCGCGGTTGTCCTGG
>NW_021269106.1:0-1555 GCF_002162155.2 Triticum dicoccoides
ATTTTCCTGTGATACAATATGTTGATGACACTGTGATCATTATGCCTGCATGTGAAACCCAAATTGAGCAGCTCCAAAACTTACTAATGCACTACTCAGTCTATACTGGCCTTAGGATTAACTTTGAAAAATCGGTGATTGTCCCTATCAACACACCAGATGATATAATGCAGAGGCTGTCATCAAAATTGAGATGCAAAATTGGCAACTTCCCATTCACATATTTGGGACTTCCACTCAATTTCACCAGACCAAGGATAGAAGATTTTGAGCCTGTAATGCAAAGAATTGATAGAAGACTTGTTGGATGTTCAACATTACTTTCATATGGTGATAAGTTGACCCTGATCAAATCAGTTTTTACTAGCCTCCCTACTTTCTTCATGAGCACGCTCTCCCTGCCAGCTGGTGTCATTGAACAAATCAATAAATACTTGAGACTATTCTTCTAGAGAAAATATGGAGCAGAGAATAGAGGCCCAGCTATGATTTCTTGGGATAAGGTATGTCTTCCCAAAGATCGGGGGGGCTGGGAGTGCTACAGTTAGCTATCCAAAATAAATTTCTCAATAAAGAAGACCTCCCATGTACAGCTTATTTGGTCAACTTACTATCCTGAGGTCATTATCAATAACAGAATGATAGGTTCCTTCTGGTGGAGAAATATTCTAAAAATGATGCCAGAATTCAAGCGCATTGCAAAATGCACTATTGGTAATGGGGAATCTAGACTCTTTTGGCAGGATGATTGGGGGGAAGGTAGAATGAGAGAACATTACCCACAATTATACTGCTTCTCCCTAAATCATATAGTAGATATGATCAACATAGTAATGTTCACCGATGAAACTACTCCATCTCACGTGATGATCGGACATGGTTTAGTTGATTTGGATCACGTGATCACTTAGAAGATTAGAGGGATGTCTATCTAAGTGGGAGTTCTTAAGTAATATGATTAATTGAACTTAAATTTATCATGAACTTAGTCCCTGATAGTATCTTGCTTGTTTATGTTGATTGTAGATAGATGGCTCGTGTTGTTGTTCCGTTGAATTTTAATGCGTTCCTTGAGAAAGCAAAGTTGAAAGATGATGATAGAAATTACACGGACTGGGTCCGTAACTTGAGGATTATCCTCATTACTGCACAGAAGAATTACGTCCTGGAAGCACCGCTGGGTGCCAGGCCTGCTGCTGGAGCAACACCAGATGTTATGAACGTCTGGCAGAGCAAAGCTGATGACTACTCGATAGTTCAGTGTGCCATGCTTTACGGCTTAGAATCGGGACTTCAACGACGTTTTGAACGTCATGGAGCATATGAGATGTTCCAGGAGTTGAAGTTAATATTTCAAGCAAATGCCCGGATTGAGAGATATGAAGTCTCCAATAAGTTATATAGCTGCAAGATGGAGGAGAACAGTTCTGTCAGTGAGCATATACTCAAAATGTCTAGGTATAATAATCACTTGATTCAATTGGGAGTTAATCTTCCAGATGATTGCGTCATTGACAGAATTCTCCAATCACTGCCACCAAGCTACAAGAGCTTC
>NW_021269107.1:0-1375 GCF_002162155.2 Triticum dicoccoides
TTGAACCACTCCTCAGCCCAATAGCGTCGGATCCATTGGATTCGCGTCTTTCTCTGATGATAGTTCTCTTCAGGATCTGTCTTGTATAGTTCTGCTAAGTCATCGGGCAGATCTTTGGATGTTCCTTCTCTGCGCTGTCTGCCACCCTTCCTTGCAGATTTTTCTGCAGCCATGAACTTCAAGCTGAATGGCTTCAATACGTTCAAAGGCTTCAGAGACTTATGCTTGCTGGTCAAGCAGGAACTGGCTTCAGGAGAATTGATATGATGCTGTAAGTATTCTGCAAACGAATGCAGACTATGAGAACCAAGGGATTCTCCCATGGACATGTACCTGTGACAGCATTAGAGATGCGAGGGAAGGGGAAGAGGTCATATGCATTCTCAGAAGATTTTGAAGATAAATCAGTTTGAAGACATTGACCTCATGATGCGAAGACATTCACTTATATAGGTGAGTTGGTTCTAGATTTGTACCAATCCGTGAATAAGTACAAGTGAGGAATCAAACTAGACAGGAAATCTAAGTGAATCGACTAGGCAGTATGAGATGCAGACAGAATAGATCTAACTTGAACAGACAGAAACTACTTTCGGTAAACAGGATGAATCTTGAAGATCAAAAAGGTGGTAAAAATAGAGTTATAATTACCGCACGAAGAACTACTAGATGGAAGAATAGGAGACCGAGCAGTTCAGCCCACCGTGCCCTAACTTGGCGACGGAGGACACCTACGGCGACGGCGGAGAGGACGATGTCCGCGACCGGCATGAGGACGGCGTCGGAGAAGTCGCGGCAGCTAAGCGCTTCGTCACCGGCGTCGTCGCGAGCTAGCGGTGGCGCTAGGGTTTTGACGGAGGTGGAGAGGTGGAAGAAGGATTTCTTTACTGCAGGGGACAAGTATTTATACGTAGGTGAGAGACACAACACAATTACGCTGGTGCCCCTGGCGGTTCATATCTGAGGGGTACGTGGCAAGCATGCAACACACTCAGGGTTGTCCCATGTTCCCACGCCCGCCAGGCATGTCGGAGAGTTGTTCCGGCTTCTCCGGATTTCAACAATAAAGATAAGCCATCTAAAACAGATTTAATGTTTGTCTCTTTGCCTTCTGCTGACTAGGACGCAGAGAAGACATTCGACAGTTTCAATAGAATGCATATGATTTGGACGGATAGAGTTTGAGATAGGAAGCATAGAGAGGTTAGGGTCCGATCACATTCACTTAGTTCAAAAGATCCAATCTTGAAGACATAGCTATAAGTGAATGCTGTAGAGGACAGAACACTAGTATATATCAGAAAGCAATCAAATCATCATAGTGCAGAAAGTCATGAAGACAAATTGAAACTGAAGACAAACCAGATGCGAAGTC
>NW_021269108.1:0-966 GCF_002162155.2 Triticum dicoccoides
TTGTTTCAGATCGTGATACTAAATTTCTTAGCCACTTTTGGAGATGTTTATGGGCTAAGTTGGGGACTAAACTGCTTTTTAGTACTACTTGTCACCCCCAAACTGATGGACAAACTAAAGTAGTCAATAGAACGTTGTCTACTATGCTTAGGGCTGTTTTGAAGAATAATAAGAAAATGTGGGAGGAATGCTTGCCTCATATTGAATTTGCTTATAATCGTTCATTGCATTCTACTACTAAGATGTGCCCTTTTGAAGTTGTGTATGGTTTCCTACCTCGTGCACCTATTGATTTGTTGCCTCTTCCATCTTCGGAGAAGGTTAATTTTGATGCTAAACAACGTGCTGAATTGATTTTAAAAATGCATGAGTTAACTAAGGAAAACATTGAGCGTACGAATGCTAAATATAAACTTGCTAGAGATAAGGGTAGAAAACATGTTGTGTTTGCACCTGGAGATCTTGTTTGGTTACATTTGCGTAAGGATAGATGTCCTGATTTGCGCAAATCAAAGCTAATGCCACGTGCTGATGGTCCCTTTAAGGTGTTAGAGAAAATAAATGATAATGCATATAAACTTGAGCTGCCTGCAGATTTTGGGGTTAGTCCCACTTTTAACATTGCAGATTTGAAGCCTTATTTGGGTGAGGAAGATGAACTTCTGTCGAGGACGACTTCATTTCAAGAAGGGGAGGATGATGAGGACATCAATACAATTGTTACACCCACAGCCCCTGCTGCTATACATACTGGACCAATTACTAGAGCTCGTGCACGCCAACTAAATTACCAGGTACTTTCGTTTCTTGGTAATGATTCTAATGTTCATGAGAATATGATGCTGCCTAAATTGGATACATTTGTTTTTCTTACAAATGAAGGGCCTAGCTTGGAGAAGGATGAACATTGGAGCAAGAACAAGCATGGAGATGATGGCATGCGCAAGGGGAACAAGAACGGAGTTA
>NW_021269109.1:0-920 GCF_002162155.2 Triticum dicoccoides
AGAGTTCATTTCAAATGCTTTTCAATTTCATGGTCTTATAGCTCAAAATAATCAGTAAATGCATGAAAATAACAAATGAAGTTAGAAAGGGTTGTAAATTGATGATGTGGCTTTGAATGGTGCATTTTGAACTCAAAAAAACAAGGGAGTTCAAATAAGTTCAAAAAAAATGAAATCCCTTTGTAACAGACGAGTTTCCATATGAAACCCTGATACTTCGAAAGAGATTGTCCGTTTTGTACACGAAGTGCATCCAGTTTTTGCTGTAACCCTCTCTACTTTCTTGCACATGCTATGTGGGTGAAATGATGATACCATGCCAACTTGGAACCTTTTCAGAGTTCATTTCAAATGATTTTCAATTTCATGGTCTTATAGCTCAAAATAATCGGTAAATGCATGAAAAATAACAAATGAAGTCAGAAAGGGTTGTAAATTGATGATGTGGCTTTGAATGGTGCATTTTCAACAAAGAAAAACAAGGGAGTTCAAATAAGTTCAAAAAAAAATGAAATCCCTTTGTAACAGATAAGTTTCCATATGAAATCCTGATACTTCGAAAGAAATTGTCCGTTTTGTACACGAAGTGCATCCAGTTTTTGCCGTAACCCTCTCTACTTTCTCGCACATGCTATGTGGGTGAAATTATGATACCATGCCAACTTGGAACCTTTTCAGAGTTCATTTCAAATGCTTTTCAATTTCATGGTCTTATAGCTCAAAATAATCAGTAAATGCATGAAAAATAACAAATGAAGTCAGAAAGCGTTGTAAATTGATGATGTGGCTTTGAATGGTGCATTTTGAACACAGAAAAACAAGGGAGTTCAAATAAGTTCAAAAAAATGAAATCCCTTTGTAACAGACGAGTTTCCGTATGAAATCCTGATACTTCGAAAGAAATTGTCCGTTTTGTACAC
>NW_021269110.1:0-2039 GCF_002162155.2 Triticum dicoccoides
TATTAATTTATAATGCCCTCTAGACTGACTGGTCAAACCATCGGTCTATACGTCAAGGGGGCATTGTAAAGTATTAATTTTCCAAATTTTCTTTCATATCCATGTTTGGAACATGTGGGTCACCATGTACAACAAAATTTGGGTGATTTGGAGGTGGTGGAAAAAATCACGTATGTTCAAAAACTGGCTTAAGTTAAAAGACCAAATGGCACCTCCGTAATGCGATGATTTTTTCGACCACCTCCAAATCACTCATATTTTGGCACACATGATTTCTTGCACAAACAAAGATAGTTTTCCAAGGTTTTATAATTTTTTGAATTTTTTATTAATTTATAATGCCCTCTAGACTCACTGGTCAAACCATCGGGCTATACCTCAAGGGGGCATTGTCAATTATTGATTTTCCAAATTTTCTTTCATATCCATGTTTGGAACATGTGGGTCACCATGTGCAACAAAATTTGGGTGATTTGGAGGTGGTGGAAAAAATCACGTATGTTCAAAAACTGGCTTAAGTTAGACCAAATGGCCCCTCCGGAATGCGATGATTTTTTTGACCACCTCCAAATCACCCCTATTTTGGCACACATGATTTCTTGCACAAAGAAAGCTAGTTTTCCAAGGTTTTATATTTTTTGAATTTTTTATTAATTTATAATGCCCTCTAGACTGACTGTCAAACCATCGGTCTATGCCTCAAGGGGGCATTGTAAAGTTATGATTTTCCAAATTTACTTTCATGGACATGTTGGGCACATGTGGGTCACCATGTACAACAAAATTTGGGTGATTTGGAGGTGGTGGAAAAAATCAAGTATGTTCAAAAACTAGCTTAAGTTAAAAGACCAAATGGCCCCTCCGGAATGCGATGATTTTTTCGACCACCTCCAAATCACTCCTATTTTGTCACACATGATTTCTTGCACAAACAAAGCTAGTTTTCCAAGGTTTTACAATGTTTTGAATTTTTTATTAATTTATAATGCCCTCTAGACTGACTGGTCAAACCATCGGTCTATACGTCAAGGGGGCATTGTAAAGTATTAATTTTCCAAATTTTCTTTCATATCCATGTTTGGAACATGTGGGTCACCATGTACAACAAAATTTGGGTGATTTGGAGGTGGTGGAAAAAATCACGTATGTTCAAAAACTGGCTTAAGTTAAGACCAAACGGCCCCTCCGGAATGCGATGATATTTTTGACCACCTCCAAGTCATCCCTATATTGGCACACATGATCACTTGCACAAACAAATCTAGTTTCCATGGTTTTATATTTTTTTGAATTTTTTATTAATTTATAATGCCCTCTATATTGACTGGTCAAACCATTGGTCTATACCTCAAGGGGGCATTGTGAAGTATTAATTTTCCAAATTTTCTTTCATAGCCATGTTTGGAACATGCGGGTCACCATGTACAAAGAAATTTGGGTGATTTGGAGGTGGTGGAAAAAATCACGTATGTTCAAAAACTGGCTTAAGTTGGACCAAACGGCCCCTCCGGAATGCGATGATATTTTCGACCACCTCCAAGTCACCCCTATATTGGCACACATGACCGCTTGCACAAACAAAGCTAGTTTTCCAAGGTTTATATTTTTTTGAATTCTTTATTAATTTATAATGCCCTCTAGATTGACTGGTCAAACCATTGGCCTATACATCAAGGGGGCATTATAAATTATTAATTTTCCAAATTTTCTTTCATAGCCATGTCTGGAACATGTGGGTCACCATGTAATACAAAATTTGGGTGATTTTGAGGTGGGGGAAAAATCACGTATTTTCAAAAACTGTCTTAAGTTAGACCAAATGGCCCCTCCGAAATGCGATGATTTTTTCGACCACCTCCAAGTCACCCCTATATTGGCACACACGATCTCTTGCAGAAACAAAGCTAGTTTTCTAATGTTTTATATTTTTTGAATTTTTTATTAATTTATAGTGCCCTCTAGACTGACGGGTCAAACCATCGGTCTATACCTCAAGGGGGCATTGTAAAGTATTAATTTTGCAAATTTTCTTTCAAAGC
>NW_021269110.1:2405-3424 GCF_002162155.2 Triticum dicoccoides
ATGTTTGGCACATGTGGGTCACCATGAACAGCAAAATTTGGGTGATTTGGAGGTGGTTGAAAAAATCACGTATGTTCAAAAACTGGCTTAAGTTAGACCAAACGGCCCCTTCGGAATGCGATGATATTTTCGACCACCTCCAAGTCACCCCTATATTGGCACACATGATCGCTTCCACAAACAAAGCTAGTTTTCCAAGGTTTATATTTTTTTGAATTTTTTATTAATTTATAATGCCCTCTAGATTGACTGGTCAAACCATTGGTCTATACATCAAGGGGGCATTGTTAAGTATTAATTTTCCAAATTTTCTTTCATAGCCATATTTGGATCATGTGGGTCTCCATGTAATACAAAATTTGGGTGATTTGGAGGTGGTGGAAAAAATCACGTATGTTCAAAAACTGTCTTAAGTTAGACCAAATGGCCCCTCCGGAATGCGATGATTTTTTCGACCACCTCCAAGTCACCCCTATTTTGGCACACATGATCGCTTGCACAAACAAATCTAGTTTTCCAAGGTTTTATATTTGTTTTGTATTTTTTATTAATTTATAATGCCCTCTAGACTCACTGGTCAAACCATCGGTCTATACCTCAAGGGGGCATTGTAAATTATTAATTTTCCAAATTTTCTTTCATGGACATGTTTGGAACATGTGGGTCACCATGTACAATAAAATTTGGGTGATTTGGATGTGGTGGAAAAAATCACGTATGTTCAAAAACTGGCTTAAGTTAAAAGACCAAATGGCCCCTCCGGAATGCGATGATTTTTTCGACCACCTCCAAATCACTCCTATTTTGGCACACATGATTTCTTGCACAAACAAAGATAGTTTTCCAAGGTTTTATAATTTTTTGAATTTTTTATTAATTTATAATGCCCTCTAGACTCACTGGTCAAACCATTGGTCTATACCTCAAGGGGGCATTGTCAAGTATTGATTTTCCAAATTTTCTTTCATAGCCATGTTTAGAACATGTGGGTCACCATGTGCAACAAAATTTGGGTGATT
>NW_021269110.1:4017-4311 GCF_002162155.2 Triticum dicoccoides
AGGTGGTGGAAAAAATCACGTATGTTCAAAAACTGGCTTAAGTTAGACCAAATGGCCCCGCCGGAATGCGATGATTTTTTCGACCACCTCCAAATCACCCCTATTTTGGCACACATGATTTCTTGCACAAATAAAGCTAGTTTTCCAAGGTTTTATATTTTTTTGAATTTTTTATTAATTTATAATGCCCTCTAGACTGACTGGTCAAACCATCGGTCTATGCCTCAAGGGGGCATTGTAAAGTATTGATTTTCCAAATTTACTTTCATGGACATGTTGGCACATGTGGGTCAC